>NW_028254575.1:0-105232 GCF_964263255.1 Lissotriton vulgaris
ATTAAAAATATGCAGAAAATGTTCCCTTTAATTGTTGTTAGGCTAAGCCGGCTCCCCTTTCTATTGTGAGGATAACGGCCGGTCGGCCGGTTACGTGAGGACTATAGCAGCCGGCGCTAGGACCTGCGCTCACCCAGACCTGCATGACGTGGGAGGCATCATCGACTCCGGGAGAGCGCCAGCGGTGTCTATGGAGCAGATCACGCTCTGCTATATCCCAGCTCCGGCTTAGAGGGCCAGCGTGTAAAGAACCCCGGAATGTTTCACCCGGCGAGCTATACAATTATCTTGCGGTAAGGTGGGGAGAAAAGGGGGGTTTATTAATAAATCCCCCGTTTTTGTTTAGGAGGCAGGGTTTTATGGAGCAGATATCAATAAAGGTCCCAGGGAAGAATAATCCCCGGAAAGAGACTCCTAAAATTGTGGAAGTCTCTCTAGGCTTAGACGTGGTATCAGAGCAGGTGCAGGAAGTAGCAGAGCCTGTAGTCTAAGTAAAAGCAGCAGCAGTAGTAACTGCAGTAACCAAGCCTGGTGCTGTAGATACAAGACTGAGTACAGTGAGAAAAAGAACTACTCCCCCCCCAAGAAGGAATAGATACCAGCTGAGATCAAGGCAAGAACTGAAGGAGGGAGGAGCCCCGGAATTTGAAGAGAGAGAGAGAGACCTATGCCATTAACCCCTTGCAAAAGGAAAAACAAAGGGGAAACTTAAGTTAAAAAATCTAAAGGAGTTAATATAGATAAACAGGTGGTGAAGAATACTCCCTCGCTTAAATCCTACTTTAAATTCTGAGATCTAGCTATGAGCTCCACTACACAAATAGAGGGAAGTGTTAACACAGTGCCTTTAAAAAACCGATATGGACCTTCGGAAAATCTGTGCAATATGGAAGACGCTGGGCTGTTGGGTCCTTTGAATGAAGGGGCAATAAGAGAAGAGGTTGGGGGCACAGAGACTTTGGTAATATCTGATCTAGGGCATCAACAGGTCCAGACGAATCCTCCTGTGCCTATAATTTCTGACACATCTCCCACACCTTCAACTCCCCCTTCCCCACTTCCCCCTCCCCCTCCCCTTGTAAACTTAAATAAGACTTTAACTAGCGATAAAGCACCAGGTATGCAAGACACCAGCCCCAAGAGACTCCCAGTAACAGCTAAACCTTTACAAAATGGCTCAACTGGGACCCGAGAAGGCAATACGAACCAGGATCTCAATAAAGATAAAACCCCAGAATCAGCCCCTTCCAGATCAAGTAGAGAATCAGAAGAATTATGTGAGCAAGATAGTGATTGTTTGGGCCATCTCTTTCAGTCCTTAAGGGGTGATATGATGTCAAAATGTGAGATATCTGAGAAAAATCAAAAGACAATTCACGACAGATTTGACCTTTTGGAATCCAAGATAGATGATGTTATTCTCCATACGGGGAAATTGGAAACGGAAGTAATAACATTGAGTAAAACTGTACAAGGAAACCAAAAAGATATAGACACCCTGAAGGCGCAAAACAGGTCACTGGCCTCGGATGTCGAGAGATTGGAAACCCAGGCCCGCAGAAATAACCTGAGAATCCTGAAGATACCAGAGGGTGAAGAGCTGGAAGACATAAAGGGATTTGTTTGTAGGCTTCTTAGGGAAGGAGCCTTAAAAGACCGTCCAGATATTGACTTGGAAGCGGAAATCCAAAGAGTACACAGAGACCCCTTTAAGAGACGCACATATAGGAAAGCTCCTAGAAAGATACTGGTTAATTTTCAAACCTTCAGTGTTAAGGAGCTTATCTTAGAGAGATGTCTGTCGAAAATTGATCTTCGCTACCGGTCCAGTCCATACCTTATCAGGTCTGATTTAGGAGCCAGGACTGCACAGAGACAATGGGAGCTCGGCACCAATGCCAGAATTGAGATCATTGGGTGCCCATGTGCAGATGCTCTACTTAGAATCATGTGGAAAAATAAGACTTACAGCTTTTCACAGCCTGAAGAGGTAGATAATCTCTTAGGTCGTATGAGAGATGATCAAGAAAATCAGTGATGATTTAGACAACTGTCAGAGACGGGTCTCTATATAAAAAAAAAAAAGAGAAAAGGGGGGGTAAGGGGCAAAGGAATGCGGGGAAGGGAATGAGGGAATAAATAGAAAATAAATACAATGCACTGAAACACTAAATCACGGAAGAGGAAACATGATTCACTAGCACTACACCTTTCACTCGCTATAATATATTTGATTCAGTCAGCGGATTCTCCTAGGTGCTCCAAAGGCGATGCCATCGTCTGGTATGCTGGGGGGGTTCCTCTGGGGGGAGGGTGTACACTGGGTGGTGGGAGCAGTGGGAGAAAAGATAAAAAATCCTCATACATAGGAAAAAATCACTTATATATAGCTCTGGATGGATACGAGATCATAGCAAGGTCATGAGTAATACATATAAGCTTAAAGCCCTTTCATGGAACATTAATGGATTGGGGTAAAAAAGGAAACAGACCCGGATTTGTGAATTCTTTAAAAACTCAGATGCGCATCTTATAATGCTCCAAGAGACACATCTAGAGGCAGATATCTGTAGTTCACTTTTTAAGAAATTAAGATGGGTACAGGAAATAATCTGCTCTAGACAGACTGGAACAACAAGGGGGGTCTCTATTATAATTCGTGCAAATTGCGGGATAAGCCTGAAAAAATATGAGACAGACCAAACAGGAAGATGGTTAGTAGCAGCAATACATATTCAAAATATCCCATATACACTTGCTGTATACTATGGTCCAAACGACGACAACCCTGGTCCGCTTCTCAAGTTAGCAACAGCTCTAATAGGTTCAACTGGCCCAGTAATTTTAGGAGGTGATTTTAACTTGGTTTTTGATCAGAAATTAGATAGAACCTCCAAAGCTAAGTACCACGCTCCCACTAAATCACTCGCTACCTTAGGAGGTATAATGAAAGACTTCAGCCTTTTGGACGTATGGAGGAAGAAATATAGATCTTCACGGGAATTTACTTTTTACAGTAAGAAATATAAAAACTACTCAAGGATTGATCACTTTTTAGTTGATCAGCATCTCCTCACAGACATTAACTATCTTTCTTTCACACCCGTTGGGATGTCAGATCACGCAGTTTTGGAAATGGAAATTATACTGAACTTGAGCCCTTTAAAACAAGATGGACCTTGGAAAGGTCACTTCTATTAGACGACCAGGTAAAAAGAGCAGTTAAAGACAAAACCACAGAATTTTTCACAATAAATTCAAGCACCTCTACCCCCCAGGTAGTTTGGAAAGCTTATAAGGCATTTTTGAGAGGGGTTTTGAGTTCCTTAATGGCTCATAAAAGAAAGGTTATAAAAAGTAAGAGAAGGGAAGATCTGGCGGCAATAACTAGAAAAGATCTTGAGCTAAAAAACGCAATATTATCAAACTCCGAGAGGGTTTACCTCTTAGAGAAGGAGCTTATAGAGTTACAACTTCAGCTTAAAGTCTGTGATGAGAAAATCATTAAAGAAAAATGGGAGACCAGCAGATTAAAGAACTTTGAAAATGGCAAAAAATGTGGAGCCCTCCTAGCTTGGAAATCTATAGAGGAAAGAACTAGGAACAGCATCAAAGTCTTAATACAAAGAGAGACAGGTGACCTGATTGAGGCAGACGCCGATATCAGAGACGAAGCCAGGAGCTTCATGAGAGGCCTTTATACGGAAGATAAAGACCCTAAGTTAGATGAGATAGAAACCTGGTTGCTCCTGAAAAATTTACCTCAAATCTCTGAATTGGATAAAAGATATCTAGAAAGCGAGATAACAGAAGGAGAAATATTGAACCAACTAAAGAAAATGAAGCGGGGGAAAGCGGTAAGCTCAGATGGGCTTCCGTCGAGATTTATCTGGATTATATAGATCAGCTATTACCCTCACTTATCACACTCTTTAATCTTTTACTAACTCATGGTTACTGTATTCCCCCTTCCTGGGCCGAAGCCACAATAACGCTCATAGCAAAACCTAACAAAGACCCCAAGAAGATAGAGTCGTACAGGCCAATTTCTCTTTTAAATTCGGATATGAAACTATATTCCGGGATACTAGCAACAAGACTCGCGAAGATAATAAAAACTATAATCCACACTGATCAAAGAGGTTTTATCCCAGGGAGACAACTAAATGAACTAACTTTTCAAGCGATAGGGGCCATAGACTACGCTAAAGATAAAGATCTCCCGTTAGCCTTGGTCGCGATAGACGCGGCCAAGGCCTTCGATCAGGTTAATTGGAAGTATCTATGGGCTACAATGACAGCATTTGGGTTCCCCCTAACATTCATTAAGGGTATTAAATCATTGTATCATAATCCAATGGCAAAAGTTTTGGTAAATGGGGTATTATCTGATTGGTTCGATATACCTCGAGGTACCAGACTGGGTTGTCCCTTATCCCCTCTTTTGTTTGATGTTTATATGGAGCCTTTTGTTTGTGGCATTAGGGGTGACAATATTATTCAACCTTTTAAGATGGGTAACATGATGTTAAAAACTGCTTTGTATGCGGATGATCTCCTCCTGTATACCTCCAATCATTCCGTAGCTATACCCAGGCTATTTTACTTATCAGAAGAATTTGGAAAACTCAATATACGCAAAGAGAGGTTGAATTGGGGTCAGAGGCCAAAATTTAAAGACTAGCTGGGAGTATGTAGCCCCTAAACTAACTTAAATATACAAAATATACTCCAGCGTCTAAATGACGAGAGAACTAAAGAAAGAAAGTTCCCACCAAGAATCAAAACTATGAAGTTAAATAGACATAAGAATTTAAGTGTATGGATTCCCATCATTCACCGAGCCTGGTGATAAGCTTCATCATTTGGGTATCCTTGATGTATAGAATGACAGACTAGCTCTATAAGTATCAGAGCTTGCGAATGTCAGATGTGTGTATTACCAAGATGAGCAAGATGTAATGCATGGGACCCCAAAGAAAATATTTTTTCGTGAGTATTTTATTATATGCAGTGTGAAAGTGAAGTGTGAAAATATAAAATTGGTTCGTGAACAGACTAACTCTACTAATTTGTGTCAGTCACGATCAAAGAATAAAAACATGAACGCCAGGACTAGTTTTAAAAAAATAGCTGTCCTAGACAGTGGTGGTCAACATGTTTCAGCACGTTAAGGCAATGGATACAGCCATGTGCTTTCGTCAGGACCTCGCAAACAAAACAAGTGATAGACCGAATGTGGATCAATGTCACACATTCACCCCAGTCCAAAGATCTGGGCCCAAATCCATCATTTTTTTGCACTCCACACCACCCTTGGTTAGACAATGGTGATATGCAAATCAGCTCTGACCCTGTGCCCCATGGGAACAGTCCAGTCCGAACTACAAAAGCCATGTCCTTCCCAGAACGGAATCAAGCATCCGAGGACCGGACCGGTTTCGAGGTAACACCTCTCATCAGCCCGGCTAGCTTGACTCCAGTGGTGTGGAGGACCTCAACACAACAAAACTGCAATGACTATTATTTACAATACAAGAAAAGGATATGGTGTGAGTACAACATCTCACAATTCCGATTCCTTCTTGAGATCTTCAATTTTCTGAAAGATACAGAACACAGGAAATTCTTGGAAAGGAACGACCAATAAAGTTCACTCTTAATATGTGGCCACAAAACTTACAGCCTACATATACGGCCCTTAATGGCACTTAATTCCATCTTACCTTCGTAATATGGAAGACAAAGCCTCACCCCACCTGGCAACGGCTCAGGATGTAAGAGGCACCGCTCTAAAAAGAAAAATACACCAAACTAAAATACTTGTGGTGCATCCGACTTTCACATTTAAAAACAATACCATCTATCCTCAGTACACAACTCCAAAACCATTCAGCATTAGGTACACATTCCACATGTATGTAATTTGGCACCTAATAGTAGATGTTAAAACACAGACCCTAGATATGGTATTACGTAAAGCTCTAGGGTACATTTCAACTCAATATATGTAAAAAGTGCGCCTGTTATCACACATATTCGGAGAAAGGTAAAGCTACTTTCTCATATAATGACATTTATCGTTTAGACGTTTAAGGGGTCGATAGGCATTTCTCATCCCTAGTTGAGATTTCTGCTCCTTAGAGAACAGCGCTGGGTCTTCAGGCTTAAGAGCGACACGAAGGGATTAAATGACTGTATCCCATGGTCTTTGCTATAAAGACTCCTTTGTTTTCCCTTTTAATACAAACGAGTAACTCTTTAGCTATGTCTTTGTCCTGTGTAGGTGCTTTCTAACAGTGATTATCACAATAAACATGACATGTTAGGGAAGAAGGAATAACTGAGATTCATGTTTCTCAATCTGTCATGTATTTTATTATTCCTTGTAAATATTCCCATACATTAGCGCTGTGCACCATTCATAACATGTCGGGGAAGAAAGAATAACTAAGATTCTAGTCTCTCAATCTGTCATAGATTTTGTTATTCCTTGTAAATATTCCCATACACTAGCGTTTTGCACCACTTATATTTAAAAAAAACCCTCTCCTTTCTGCCTGAATATGCCAGATTAGGACTGTCCTACAATACTCCCATTTTAATATACATTTTATAACTAAGCATAATAGTGGGATTACGAGGGACAAATGCTCCCCTTACAATAGATACACGCACTTTTCTGTTTAGGAAGTTGTGCCATTACTCGAGTGGCCCGCAAGAGAACTACAATTCCCATCTATTTTATAGTTCATTCCGTAATCTCGCGGGACTTCGCACACTGCGAGATCACGGACCACAGAGCAGGACCCGGAAGACTTCAGTAGAAACATACTTATACCGGGTCCACCTTCCGTTCGGTACCTCCCGACGGCTCTGTTGACCGTCCGAGGTACCGACGGAAAGGTAGGAGGTATGCTTAATGTCCGCTTTGAGCAGAGATATTCAGGGATCCAGCATAAATGGGGTTGGTTGTCTCGAACTTTAGCTGCCAGATATTTAGACGCTTCGCGCTAAAGAAAGGGGCATAGTATGTTTCAGATACCGATAGAAACAACTGTATGGGTGTTTTTTCGTGCTAAATAATCGTGTGGCAAAATGTGATACACAGGACAGATATGGGTCTGTTTCATGAAGACTAGGCTAGCAATTCACCACGTATCACCTACATAGGAGGGACATATTACACCTATGCTATTGAAAAGCCACATCATTGATTGACAGTTTGTCTAATAGAGGCAGCGCATGACTTAAGGGGTCGATTTAGATGCAGGATAAATGTCTATATATGAGAAAGTAGCTTTACCTTTCTCCGAATATGTGTGATAACAGGCGCACTTTTTACATATATTGAGTTGAAATGTACCCTAGAGCTTTACGTAATACCATATCTAGGGTCTGTGTTTTAACATCTACTATTAGGTGCCAAATTACATACATGTGGAATGTGTACCTAATGCTGAATGGTTTTGGAGTTGTGTACTGAGGATAGATGGTATTGTTTTTATATGTGAAAGTCGGATGCACCACAAGAATTTTAGTTTGGTGTATTTTTCTTTTTAGAGCGGTGCCTCTTACATCCTGAGCCGTTGCCAGGTGGGGTGAGGCTTTGTCTTCCATATTACAAAGGTAAGATGGAATTAAGTGCCATTAAGGGCCGTATATGTAGGCTGTAAGTTTTGTGGCCACATATTAAGAGTGAACTTTATTGGTCGTTCCTTTCCAAGAATTTCTTGTGTTCTGTATCTTTCAGAAAATTGAAGATCTCAAGAAGGAATCGGAATTGTGAGATGTTGTACTCACACCATATCCTTTTCTTGTATTGTAAATAATAGTATTGCAGTTTTGTTGTGTTCAGGTCCTGACGAAAGCACAGAGCTGTATCCATTGCCTTAACGTGCTGAAACATGTTGACCACCACTGTCTAGGACAGCTATTTTTTGAAAACTAGTCCTGGCGTTCATGTTTTTAATCTTTGATCGTGACTGACACAAATTAGTAGAGTTAGTCTATTCACGCACCAATTTTATATTTTCACACTTCACTTTCACACTGCATATAATAAAATACTCACGAAAAAATATTTTCTTTGGGGTCCCATGCATTACATCTTGCTCATCTTGGTAATACACACATCTGACATTCGCAAGCTCTGATACTTATAGAGCTAGTCTGTCATTCTATACATCAAGGATACCCAAATGATGAAGCTTATCACCAGGCTCGGTGAATGATGGGAATCCATACACTTAAATTCTTATGTCTATTTAACTTCATAGTTTTGATTCTTGGTGGGAACTTTCTTTCTTTAGTTCTCTCGTCATTTAGACGCTGGAGTATATTTTGTATATTTGAATTTGGAAAACTGTCAGGCTACCAAATTAATAAGGAGAAAACAGAGATAATGGGGTGGAATAATAATATCCCTATACAGGGTGTGAAACAAAAAATGCGATACTTGGGAATCTACTTAACTCAAGATTTAAAAAACATACCAATAATTAGTTGGCAGACTGTGGTTAAAGACATCACTAAAACATTAATAAGATGGGGTAATCTGCCACTAAACATTTATGGCCGAGTTAATCTTATTAAAATGACTATTCTTCCCAAATTGACTTTCCTTTTCAACTCCATCCCTTTATCATTTTCTTTGAAAGACATCACTAATCTCCAGGGTAAGATAGGATCATTTATTTGGGCCTGTAAATCTCCTAGGATAGCCTGGAAAAAATTGAGGAGGGGTTTAAAAATCGGAGGTCTAGCCCTTCCGGATTTATTATCAAATTGTCATGCTTTCCACTTTAAAAACTTTAGGCTACTTGCAAACACATTAGATGCATCTTCACAGGGCCGTTTGTTTCAGGCTTTACTTCACGACCTACCCAATGGCCATGACTTTTTTTTATTTAAGTTCGGCGACCAGACATTTTTCAAAAAAATCCGTCTTAAGATCCTGCAGGCCGCACTTAAAAACTGGGGGTTTATTCGAAAGGTATTGAGTATTCCTTACTATCACACGCACACCCCAATATGGGATTCTCCGGGAACACCTCTATGTCTTCAAGATCAGCTTTCACAACCTCTGAGAACAGCTGAAATACTGAAATGGGGAGACTTATGGGTAGTTTCGGGCCTTATGGACTGGAACTCCCTAACATTCCTTACAAACGGGCATCTGACTAGATTTAAATTCTACCAATTATCTGCTTGGTGGTCAAGTCAGAACCTACAGCGGGAAAAAGATACTGGACTTTTGGATGCAATTTGTAGGGGGGGGTGGAATAGAGAAGTCTCATTTTGGTATAGGCTGTTAATTACTGATGAAAAGAACAATCTACACCTTGAACTGACAAACCTATGGGAAAATAGAATAGCGGAACTCCCTGAAGAACTCAGTAAAATATGGTCAGACTCTTTTACTTTATCCCAGAGGCTAATTAAACCAGCCAATTTAAGGCGTAATCATTTATTTACAGCTTATAGAGTATATTGGACCCCGGCCAAATTACACAAGATAACACAAAACAACTATTACTGTCCCCGCTGTAATTACATCGCAGCAGATGATATCCACATGTTTTTGGAGTGCCCGGCGATTCAGGATTATTGGAGAGCGATAGTTGGCTTTCTGGGCGAGGTATTAACAATTACTACTTTATGTTCACCCAGATTTGTATTCTTTGGTTTACCTAACGATTATAACATTGATAATTTAGACACACAGTTTATCTTTTACGTAGTGGTTATCGCCAGGAGAGAAATTTGTAAGGAATGGAAGTCAGCTGCCCCTCCTAGATTTGCGGAATGTTTAAAACACATAATGGAAGTATGTAAGATGGACTTGGTTGGCCGCAATGGAAATATCGAGAATGTATGGTCTAAACTGGAGGTCTGGTCTAACAAATAAACGGTCCGATGATTATGCCAGAGGTTGTGTCGGTCCTGTCCTCCCCGGGCCTGAAGTATCCCATCATAGGTTCAGGGGAGTTGGATAAGGAAAACAACCTACCTCTGGGACATCCCTGTCTGCTATGATACTGTCCCCAGGGCGGATTCGGAAATGTCAGTATAAGAGGCGACAGCGATACCCATCTAGAGCATATAAAATCTGGTGGCATATATGAGGACAAAAAAAAAAATAAATAAATAAATAAATAAATAAATAAAGTACCTTTTCTTGCATTCACCTTTTTTAACACTTGTGAAAATTAATTTCAAAACATTCAATAAATACGGTGTCACTATGCACTGTGTCAAATGCTTTATTAAAAATATGCAGAAAATGTTCTCTTTAATTGTTGTTAAGGTCTTTACAAGAGAATTTGAAAGGGCAAAGTAGGAGATAAATAACAGAGGTAGAACGTTATATCTCAAACTGCAAAAATTGATAAAAAAGGGTGGACCAAAGTCTGCATGTACAATGCCAGTGGAAGCATTTCAGGCACACTGCAAAGATTTAAAAAAATATAAATATCGTCAAGTGTTACTTTGACTTGTACTGTTTGACCTCATTTAGTCACATCAATCTAATTTTAAACACACATTTTCTTTTTTGTTTTGCAGATTAACTACAATACTTCTTTTGGACCCCATATTATATGTTGTTTATTATATTGTTTTGTTAGTTATAGATCTAGTTATTTATTACATTGTTATCTTTTAGTTATAGTTCCAGTTATTGTTTTATTAAAAGTTAATTAAAAAAGTACATATGTCTGTTTTTTTTGTGGGGGTAGCAGTTATCAATAGAAATTATATTTATAATTTATTTGAAGTATAATTCTGAGGCTAACTCATTAGCAATGTAGGTGTCGATTATGATGGAGGTGAATCCGCATCCTCCGGGCCGGTGGAAGCCACCGCCGGCCCGGAGGATGCGGATTCACCGCCGCAGACATTGAAAACACCCACCGCCACATTAGGATGGCGGTGGGATCAGTGGCGGATGGAAAGTCCGTCCACCGCTGATCCGTGGTGAATGCACGCAAATTTGGTGGCGGTGTCTGCAAGACACCGCCAGCCATATTAGGATGCAGGCTGAAACATGGTTTCCACGGCGGCTTTTCCGCTGTGGAAAAGCATGTGGTCTTTTGTGTTTGGGGGCCCGTTGCAGGCCCCCAGGGTGTTGGGGGGTGAGGGGTGCACATGGGGTGTACCTATGGTACCCCCCTGCATTTACATGCACAAAGCAGCAGGCACCGAGCGGTGACTGCCGCTTTGTGCATTTAAATGCAAAGCATGTAATTTAAACCTTGCGGCGCGTGCTGCTTCAAGCAGCACCCGCTGCAAGGTTGAAGATATGGGATGTGCCCGTCAGGGTGGCGGTCACATCCAAATTGGAATGGAGGGATCGCCGCTGCCCCTGAGGACGGTCCCTCCACCTCAGGGGTGATGGACGGACGCAGGTCCGTCTGCCATTCTAATAGGGCTCATAGTGTGGAGAACCTTTAACCTCTGTGCTCACGTAAGTGTTCCATGAACTGTTACTATGGCAACATGCAGAAAACCGTTTGGGGGTAGGGTTAAAAGTTACTGGCTGAACAAAAAAACATTATATTTACCCAGGATCTACTGCATCACAGAAAGCAAAGCAGGGGGCGTGGCTTGCAGCCGATGAGGACGGTAGCAGCCTAGCGAGGCTACCGAACCTCCACCCGATAATCCGCTCAAAAACATCCTTAATTAGACCTGGGATCCCTGCGAAACCCTGGGTGATCCCAGGTATTGGAATTTGGTCTGCTCCGATTCCATCGGCGTGCCGGTGGAGCCACGGAGTCCGGCACAAATCGATTGTGTAAGCCCACGACACGGAGGCACACGATGGCGGCACCATCCGAGCTGGCGACCGGGGAGTAACGACGGCTCCAGCTTCGAGTCTCGGCGGCAGGAAGGTGAAGGAGCCATAAGCGGCTGGAAGGGAGGGTGGGGCCGGCTGGCGGACCCCCGATCCCTCCGTCTCTGGGGAGACCAGCACGGCGCACTGGGCACGAGTGACTCCAGAGAGGCTCCACCCCCCCACGAAGGGGCAGCAAATCTACACCCCGGCTTCTGGGGCCTACCATCCCCCGGGTGCACCGAAGTGCGGCCGCGGAGCCCATCGGATGGCCCAAGCAGGAGAGGACGGAAGCAACGTCCCCCTGGGGCGATTGCGATCCCCCGGTGGCCCAGTCCTACCGCAATCAGCATATCGGAGGCGGCGGCAATGGAGCTGCCGCGGATCGGTGGCCTGGGCGGAAAGAGAGCCAAGTGGGGTCCGCTGGCCCCCCAGCAGAGCAGACTGCGGCCGGCCTCACCCGGACAGTAGGGTGAATACCCTGAGGGCAGGCACTGGTGAGTGGGGCCGCGCTGGGGGAGTACCCTGACTGCCCACACGAGGCACGATCCCAGCGGGGGAGCCCAGACTGACCCTTGGCCCCCGGACCAGCAAGGGATCCGTGAAGTGGACGCCAGGCACCAGACAGACGGAGCGGCAGGAGTGCGGTGCTCCAATGCGGGCGGTGCTCCCCCTTGCTGTGCGCCACTGAGAAAGAGGCTGTTTAGAGTCCGGTTAGCGGGTGGCGGCCCATCCAAGCTGCAGGCCTTCCAGTGAACCTTCTGCACTGCGCGACCCCCCGGCTTTTGGGCCCGGTCTGGCTCTGGTCCGCGGGGGCTGCCACGGGCTGGCAGTGACCGGGGGGACACTGAAAAAGCTCAGGCCGATGTCCGAGTCCTGCCACACAACATAGCAGACGGCAACTATTGCACTTGCTACAGAGAATTGGCGGGGAGCGGGAACCACTGGCCTTATTGTAGACCTGGAGGGGAGCCTGGAATCGGGGAGTAACAACGGTATGGAGCGCAGGTGCGCCACTGCAAAGTGACGGGACGAAGTGGATTCATCCCATCACCTGGGAACACAATTGCGGGGAGCCTGTTGGGACTGAGCCGATAGTAAACTTATAACCAGTACGGGCCCGCACCCCTTGTCGCCTCACCGAGGAGCCGAGACATCGCAGCGGCGGAGGAGTAGCCCAGTGCCCAGCATACGGCGGTTGCACCAGTGGGCCGTCCCGGTTGATACCGAAGGCTACAAAGCAGGAGAGGTGCAGAGGGACCCTGCGGAAAGGAGAAACCATAGATAGCACCCGGACTGAGCCTCTCCTGACAGGTGCCCAACAAGGGAGAGGAGAGCCAGCCGCCCCTGGTTATCCTTGTGGACCCGAGCCGGCATTGCAGGGGCAAGATGGGGAAGCCAAGGGGAGCAAAAGGAGAAGGAAGCCCTGCCACGGAGGCGCAGGAGGACACCACGCATGCCGCAACAGAACTACAACAGATGCAGGACCGGATCCTAGAGGCTATCGCAGCCACGAAGGAGGCGTTACACCAAGACATTGTGCAGGTGTCGACGGGGCTGAGACTCCTGCGGGCTGATCACGGGAAGTTGGCGGAGAGGGTCAAGGAAGCAGAAATCACCTTGAAAGAAGTAGTGCCGGCACACAAATCGATGGAGGGGAGGCTCACAGAAGCACTGGACCGCATACAAGCTTTGGAGAGGCGAGCGGAGGATGCGGAAAACTGCAGCCGGCGGAACAATGTACGCCTAGTGGGCCTCCCGGAGAAAAAGGAGGGCACAGATATGGTGGGTTACTTGACTGAATGGCTACAGACTGAAGTGGCCCCGGAGGGCCTTTCTCCCTTTTTCACACTGGAGCGGGCGCACCGAGTACCGGCCAGGCCCCCGAAGCCGGGCCTACCACCTCGCCCAGTGGTCATCAAACTGCTACACTACAAGGACAGAGACTGGCAATTGCAAGGAGCCAGAGATGCGGGTCCTTTTCAGGTGGACAAAAGCAGGGTCACGCTGTTCCCGGACTACACCTTCGAGACCCAAAGGATGCGTGCCTCATTCCTCTCCATCAAAAAGGAACTGCGCACCGAAGGCATACAGTACTCGCTATTATTCCCGGCCAGGCTCCGAGTAGTGGTAGATGAGAAAGCTCTGTTCTTCCCAACTGCAGCGGATGCATGGGCCTGGTGGGACACTTATAAAGCAAGGACAGATGGAGCCCGGTTCAGAGCTGAGGAAGGGCGCCAGAAACAAACAGTGAGGAAATTGAGGAGGCTCCGTGGGCGCAGGCAGGGGTCCAAAAAACCGACAGAATCCCAAACCGAAGGCGAACGGAGAGCAGCTCTGCAGGCAGTGAAGGATGTCTCGGGATCAGCACTTACCCAAAGGTAAAGGGAATCGGGCTCGGAGGGCCAGAAAATGGGCTCGGAGACTGAGCTGTCGGAACTGGGCGACGCGAGGGGCCCGAAGGTCACGCCGCAGACGTCAGGGGAAATAATTGGACTTTGAGGCCTGGACATAGATGCCTGGAGACGGTGGCAGCGATTGATGGTGCCTTTACGAACACTTGAGCAGACCGCTGTCAGTATGGAGTATCGTGAGTCATGATGCGTATTGCGGGGCGGGGGTATGGGGACTCTGATTGAAGTTACCAGAGGTTAGCTCACGCTCCACAGGGCCCATAAGGCCTCTGTAGTTCAGGCTACGGGCTAGGAAGACTTAAGAGCACGTTTGCTCAACACAGTTTGGATGGGAACTACTCTACTGCAGTTAGGTCCTGTTCTGGGGGGGGGGCCTGGAGAAGTTGGGGAATCTCAAGGCATGGTTAAGGATGGGGAAGAAGGGAAAATGTTGGGGAAGGGCAGGGACAGTGTCGAATCTGATGTGGAGAAGTGTGGCTCAAGTGGTTGGAGAGGCAGACCCTGATGCAGAGGTCTGGCCCGGACCAGAGTTCAATTCCCCGCCTCGGCGGGTCTTGGCCTCAAATTTCCCCGGACCTGACAATTCTCGCCTCGGTGCCTATTCCAATCATGGAGTCCCACTCTGTAACTCTGGGCAATAGCTTGCTTAATCTCCACAACGGCCCCTCGCAGGGGGATGCCTGGCTTTCACCTTGGGGATGCCCAGTAATGGGTTATCTCGCAGGGGAATACCAGGACGGGTTCCCTAAGCAAGCGCTGGGACGCTTTCGGGCAGCCATGCGCTCTACAAATCAAATTTCATTTCATTCATTTCATGTCTGGAGTCCATTCATAGTTGAACTAAACCGACCACAATGGGACAATGGCTAATGCGGGATCGTTAAAATGTGTGTCTTGGAATGTGTGGGGACTGCATACGATGGCAAGGAGGCACAAGGTCCACTCTTACCTAGTCCGCAGGGGAGTACACATAGCATTCCTACAAGAAACTCATCTCACAAAGAAATAGCGCTACAACGTCGATGGAGGGGGCACCTGTTTCACACCACGTATTCTGCCTTTGCTAGAGGGGTGTTAATTTGGATTAGAGCGGGCATTCCTTTCCAGGTGACTAGGCACATTATAGACCCGGACGTGAGATTTGTGGCAGTGGAGGGTACACTGAGAGGGCGGCACATAGTGCTCAGTAGCATATATGCTCCGAATGTTGACCAAGCAACTTATTTCGCGCTGCTTTCCAGGGTGCTGGCCAGGTACTTCACAGGCCCTGTGCTGATGGGGGGGACTTCAACTCCATTGAAGATACCTCTCTAGATAGATCGCACCCACCACTACACGCATCCCCGGTACATAGATTAGCAAGAAGCAGGTCAGAATGGCAGGGAAAATGGGACTTGGCAGACGCCTGGCGTGTACAACATCCTACAGAGCGGGACTACTCGTTCTACTCCAGTATACATGACCTCCACGTCCGCCTTGATACCTTCCTATGCTCTCGAGCGGTACTTCCGGCAGTGGCCCGGACTGAATACCTAGCGCGCACAATATCTGAACATAACCCCCTACTCCTAACACTAGACTGGATGAATGTCATCTCACGGATTCCGACGTGGCGACTACGGCCGGACACGCTGGACAACCCACACTTCCGTGAAGCGCTAGGGGATAGGATTTTACAATACTTCGAAGAGAACGAGGGCACAGCCTCCACCAGGGCCATGGAGTGGGACGCATTTAAAGTAATAGTACGGGGGCATTGCATAGGGAAATTTTCAGGGGCTCACAGATCACTGTTAGATGACCTGGATAGAGCTGAGAGGAAGCTGAGGGAGGCGGAACAAGAGCGCCCCAATCGCCCCGAGCTCCAGGGGAGGGTCAGTGAAGCGCGGGAAGCAATGGCGGTAGAGATGGAGCGCCTTCGAAGCTTTGACTATAAAACATATTTGACGAAGACTCTTGCTGAGGGGGACAAATCGGGAACACTCCTCGCTTGGCTAGCGAACCCCAGTAGGAGCAGTCAGCCGATTATGACCCTGAAGGGGAGTGACGGCAGTACTTATAGCACACAGCCGGACGCATTGGAATGTTTTCGATCCTATTATGAGAGGTTGTACAAGAGTGAGATAGGGGACCAGACTGAAGCAATAGATTCTTTTTTGAGCGACCTGCAGTTACCGCAACTAGATCGGGAACAGGCCGACGCCCTAGGCGGCCCAATAGAACTAGCAGAAATAAGAGGAGCGATAAAACGGATGGAGCGTAACAAAACGCCGGGGATAGACGGGTTACCAATTGAATTTTACGGGAGGTATCTGGAACAGCTGGCCCCGAGACTGCAAGTAATATACAATGAAGCTAAGGACAAGGGCAGACTCCCCCAATCGTTGAGCGAAGCCATAATGATACCATTATTAAAACCACAAAGGGAACACACAGACCCAGCGTCCTACCGACCGTTATCAATGTTGACGACGGACTACAAAATTTTGAGTACGGTGCTGGCCACCAGACTGCTGACCCACATGCAGGACCTGGCCCACAGAGATCAATCAGGATTTATACCTACACGGAACACGACGCACAACAACCGTAGGCTCCTTAGGTTGGTAGACGACCCGCCTCTGGCCGCGAGGGCCCCCCTCGTACTGGCAGTCGACATCGAAAAGGCCTTCGATAGCCTGGAGTGGGCATACCTATATCGGGTACTGCAGGGTTTTGGCCTGGGCGACGGATATATAGGTTGGACGAAGGCGCTGTATTCTTCAGCAAGAGCGAGGGTGAAAGTCGGACCTTTAGTGTCTGACCAATATGAAGTGAATCGGGGGACCAGACAGGGATGTGCACTATCTTCGCTGTTGTTTGCGCTCGCGGTGGAGCCTCTAGCGGCGATGGCTAGGAGGGGGGAGCATTACAACGGACTAGAATTCCGAGGGGCCCGCCACTTCATATCATTGTACGCGGATGACCTTCTCCTCTTCTTAGAGGATGCTGAGATGGCGGTGGAAGGCGCAGAGAGGCTGCTGGCGCGCTTCGGCGACATTTCAGGCCTGTGGGCCAACTGGACAAAGACCTGCCTCTTTCCCCTGCGGAAGGGGGAGGTGCGCCCCCCGACCTGCCCGTTGCTCCGTTGGGAACCGAACTGCGTGAGCTACCTGGGGGTGCATATATACCACGACCCTGCAGACCTACTGGAAGGCAATATAGGGTGTTGTATCCACGCACTGCAGGGTAGTATGTCCTTCTGGGCCTCCTTGCCTCTCTCAGTGGCGGGCCGGGTGTCACTCATAAAAATGATAGCCCTGCCGCGATTGTTATACTTCTTCTGGGCCCTCCCTGAGCGACCTTTAAACGGCTGAAATTGATGGTTGTGTCCTTCTTATGGGGAACAGGCAGGCGTAGAATTGCGCTGGCGACGCTGACTTACCCGAAGGATGAGGGTGGCCTGGCGATCCTGGACTTCGAGCTATACTACCTAGCTGCTCAACTGCAGTTCTTCACGCAGGAGGTTGCGAGGGTCTACCGGGGACCGGAGCAGGAGAGGGAGAATGGCATCCCCCGCCACGTCCTGGCTTACATAACACTGCAGCAAAATTGATGCTCAGGGGACTGTCCCAAGAAGAACGGACGCTCCGATTGTGCTGGAACCGCTCGTAAAAACGAGCTGGACCTGGACACCCGTACGCACCCGAGATCCCGTTGGGTATGGTGACGGCACTCCCACATGGAGGAGACTGGCCGGGCCTACAGCGGTGGGAAGATGCTGGTCTACAAATGATAGGGGATCTCTACGATGACGGAGTACTAACCCCATACCACACTCTGCAGGAGCGATACGACCTCCAGAGGGGGGACTATCTGCTACATGCGGCAGTGGTGAGTGCCGTACAGGCGCACTGGGGGGAAGGACTGATCGAACCCACAACTACGCTAGCGTGCCAGTACACAATGATGGCGGCAGGTACGTTTAAGGCGGTCACGTGCCTCTATTCCAGAATGCATAGGGAAACCCTGCAACCACTTACGTCATTAAAGAATAAATGGGAGGTAGACCTGCAAATGGAAATCCCAGATACGGCATGGTCCCAACTGGTGCGAAGGGCTGGCAAGTGCACTAGGAATGCGCGTTTCCAACTAATACACCTCTATATCATCCATAGGGCCTACCTTACCCCGAGCAAAATAGCTGCATACTTTGGAGCGGCAGACGCAGCGTGCCCCAGATGTCATCGGACAGGAGCGGATCTGGTGCACATGCTGAGGGGCTGCCCTCACTTACAAGATTACCGGAGGGAGATAGGGATTACTCTGAACGAGGTAGCGAATAGAGACCTGCAGTACGATACCGCGGTCACCATTTTGCATTGGTTCCCACATACACGCAAGAACAAATTAGCAAGCAAATTCATCGACATGGGCCTGATTATAGCAAAGAGGGAGCTGACCAAAGGGTGGAAATCGAAGTCGGGACCGACACACCGGAAGTGGCTGAATGAATTCTTGAAGTGGGCGACCGCAGAGAGCACGATCAGATACCAGCTGGCCCGCCGTAGATCAGACGAGAAAGCGCAGGAAGCAGCAATGGCATGGGAGATGTTAGTGCAGGCATTGAGGGATAGCACGGTGGAAGAAGATGGGGAGGAGGAAGAGACAGTGGACCCAGCAGCCCCAGCAGAGAACGTAAGGATACCAGCTCCGGCACCAGACACACACGCTCAGTAAACAATACACTGCATCTAAGTCCCACAGCGAAGACACATATCTCAACACCGGGCATAGACGATGACACTGGGGGGAGGGGGGAGGTGAGGGGGGGAGGGAAGGCATCCCGGGATTCAGTGGAGTACCAGTAACATACTTGACAAGGAATAATGGGGTACGGGGAGAAAAGTTAGAAAAGCAGAGGGCGGACGGCTCCGTATGTGGATCACAGCAAGCAGCCCAACCACAGTGAACGAATGTCGCCGCCCGACCTCCGGGATGTGGGCTGAATGGCTGTGTGCAAAACATCCGGGAAGGGATAAGAGGGCACTGAATCTGCCTAAGGAGATCCTAAGTTGATTGATGTGCAATGTATCTGATTCTGCAATAAAAACTGTTTAAAAAAAAAAAATCACAGAAAGCAAAGCAAAGTAAAACAAAACACTGTGTACCAGATTTACAACCACGTTGCCCCACTTTTGCAGCCAACCCCCCCTGCAACATTACAAGTATGTGGGCTTCAATGACCCCCTCAACCCCCGGGAACCACCACCTCCTGAAATTTGTGTATTATTGGAGGCAAACTGCATGGCCTATGTTTATATTTATTCACACACTACCTTGTGTGGTGCACCAGTAGGATGCAGGAGGCCTTCAGCCCCAGGAACCGCAGCGCCAACCTGACCGAGAACTGGGATAAAAGCTGAAAGATCAGAATCAGAGACTAAATATCCCGAACCTGCTGTTCAGAGTGAAAAAGCGAAACTGCGCCGAGTCCAGAACCGCTCTGATGAAGAGGAGCTTCTGAGAGAGGCACAGGTGCGACAAGCTATGCATTTTGTTGAACTGATCAACAATAATGATGTGAATCTGCAGTTTACCTCCACCATAAGTAACACAAAAATTTATTTTTGGGATGTAGAGTTTATGCGACAAGAAACAAGCTAGAATCTAAGCTCTACATAAAAGAAACTGCAGGCAACTCGATTTTACATTTTTCGAGTTTCCACCCGAGACATTTGGTGCATAGCATCCCCTACGGGGAAATGTTACGCATCAAGCGAATTTGCAGTAATCCTGTAGACCTAGCTGGGGCCCAACTCCAGAGCAAAAGCAGGTTTTGGGCTAGAGTTTATCCTCTAAAAATCATACAGGATGCCATAAACAAAACCCCTGGATTAGATCGGAATGATCTCCTCATTCCCTGAAAAACTAGAGACGATGCACTGATGGAGGATGATGGATTTGAAGCCGTGAGGCTCATAATTCCATAGAGCGCACAAGAAAAGAGCATTACTAAAATTATAAACAAAAACTGGGCCTTGGTCAGAAGTGATCCAGTAATTGGCGCGCAAATGCCCACCAAACCAAGCATTACATTTAGAAGAGCACCCTCCATGCATAGCAATTTGCTATCTAGTAGTCCAGAGACGTCACCCTCCTCAAATTGGTTAAAAGCTTCCAATGGGTTCATTAGGTGCAGATCTTGCAAAGCCTGCCAATATGGCATAAACAAAAAAATCTAGTGTACTGCCTTCAGTGAGAAGGAGATTAAAATTAGTAAGCCTCTCAACTGTAAGATAGAACTTGCAATCTATATATTAGAATGCACATGCCCTTTAAAATACATTAGCAGCATGTAGTGACCGGATATTTTGTCCTATTTCTGAGTGATGGTGACTTTAGTCTACTACCATCTTAGTATAGTGGATAGATCCCTATTTTCGGCCTATTCTTAGGGTTAGCCTACGGACTTTGGCATAATAATATGCCCTTTCATCACTTTCGGGCCTGAAGGCCTATATTAGAGGGTAGATCCTTTATTTCTGACATCATATTACCTATTGGTAGGGCTTGCTTATGTATTTTGATAGAGCTATGCCTCTCTTTCATCTTTTTCGGGCCTACAAGGCCCAAACGAGATAGACTCCATTTTACTTCCTGCCTCGGCTGCTCGAGGCACTTGTAGGTCATGAGTGATGTTTTAGTTATGAGCTGTTGTTCACTGGAGAGGAACCGGTCTGAGCTGGCCCTTATCGGAGGAATGTAAGCAGAGCTCGGGTTTTAGACGAAACAGCAGCTGGCCACTGTGGGAGCGTCGGAGGCCCGGAGCCTCGTACAGGAGTCTGGTGGGCGGCACGTTACTGTCTGGAAATTTCCATGAACTAAGAGCTCTTTATATTATCGAGGTGTAGAGAGGAGAGGTAGGCAGTTGACAGTTGGCAGCTGGCAGTTGGCAGTTGCAGTTGACAGTTGGAGTTTGGAACGATTGAAGGCTGATGATGATTTGAAGAGACTGAAGTTACATCGTGAATCAGTCTGTTAGAGCAGTTGGAGATAGTTGAACATCGAGGTTAGAACAATCAGAGTGAAGAAATTAGTTGAACAGATGGTTTTCAGAGCGGCTGAAACTATATCATTAGATTGAAGTCTGGAGGTGAAGACAGTTCGTGGGGGAGAGGAAGCCAGTGCAAAGTGATCAGTGCAGAGCTGAGAAACAGAGAAGAAGAAGAGAGAAGGGTTCCAGTGCTTTAAAGGAGCATAGCGGTGCAGATGTGTATCTGTGGGTGCAGAGTAGAATCTGAGATGAACCAAGGCACAGACGAGAGAGGGACCCAGATGACAGCTAGAACCGGACTCCGTAATTATAAGGTGAAGTCTGTCCTGCTATTATACTGTGCAAATATACTAACTCTTTCCTTTCCTTTTCAGGCTATGCTTAGATTGTTAGGTAGTATTGTGACTTTATAATACAATGTTTTCTTTGTCTGTTATTGTGTAATAACGGGACCCCAGTTTGTAACGAACATATATATTTGAGTATTGTTTCTATGATAAAGCTAACCTTTCTTTACAGCCAGGTGCCAGCGTATGGAAGGATGGGCGATTCCCTTCCTACAGGTAACTGATGCGGGAGAATGATGTGAGTTTTATGTCAGGGAATAATTCTTAAGTGTAACAATTTGGCAGTTCTTGTGTGAGAGGATCGGATCTCCTATCTATCACATGAGGCATAACAATTCATATAAGATAGAAGATACTCCCAGTAAATGTTAGGTACTTAGGAACTTCCCAATAGAGAGAGAGAGCAGAAGGTATTAATAGGACAGTGAGATCGCTCAAGATAGGGCGTTAATGAGAACACCAATTGTGATTGGTGTGCAATGAGATTGCTCAAGATAGGGAGTTAATGAGAACACCAATTGTGATTGGTGTGTAATGAGATCGCTCAAGATAGGGCGTTAATGAGAACACCAATTGTGGTTGGTGTGGTAGAGTGAGCTGCTCTCCGATATGAGAAGGAGGGTAGAATAGTCCGGGCCAGATTTTCCCGGGGCTATAAGGTGAGATCATAGGATGAGATATGGAATTCCGTAGTTATTAGTGACTATTCTTAGTAATCCCTTAGATCTAGCAGTGTTTTTGATGGTATAAGCTTGTATATTGCGAATTCCCCATTCCCGGGTAAGTACTCAGGAACTGTTGTAAATAGGATCCGGAAAGGGATGGTGTTACATTTTGGCCGGGTTGGTTGCATCTAGGTGAGTGGGTAATTCTTGGTCTGAGAATCCGGTCATTACACAGCACCAAATTACCTGCAAGTAAAAGAATTCTGCAACACATATGGGCAATAAACAATCATGACCCTACTTACCCGGTAGCCCGGCATTTTCGAGAGGTGCACAATAATAATCTTGAAGACTTCTCATATTATATTATAGATGCCATTCCAAAAACCAAAAGAGTTAGGGACAGAGACCACATGTTACGGAAACTGGAAATGCGCTATATTCTTAATCTTATAGCAAATCCCCGGGAGGTTTAAACAACACGGAGGACTTATACACCTGTCTATAATATGATCTCGGTGGCCTCTATGCCCTCCCCCCATTTCTCTGCCCCGTGTGTCCTTCACTTGTGTGGCTTTACATAATCAATTAATATCTACCTCATCATGAACCATAATTGTTATATGAAGATCACCCAAATGTATTGAGTTCCACTAATCTAGCTGCTGCAACTTCTCTTAACCAAATAGCATTGTGGTTTTTTATATTTATATTTATCTTTCTCACCTTATGCACTGTTTTTATAAAATGTATATACATTTGTGATATTAGTGGGTGTTTCAAAACTAAAATTGGTAGCACTTAGCACTTTTTGATCGCATTCATATGTGGCCTTTCCATGTTTGGGATCTCCTATATTATTATTTTGCATTTATGCAAGTATTTTTAAAGTGGGTTTTTCTTGGAGCTGATGATGAAATCTTTGGATTATTTGATCCGTGTAACAGCTTTACATGTACTTGAGGCTTGGTTAATATCTAAAAGCTGGGCCCAACACAAAATCTCTTTTTACGATTGAGGGGGTTTTAGAGACGTTTTTAGGCATTAGTATATAAAAAAAAATATATATTTATTTTTGTATTTTTGTATTGCCTTTTAACTATGCTATATTTATAAAATGTTTAATTAATTACCGGAATTAATCCGGGGGTTCTTTCATTCATACTAATTATAAATGTGTACATGTTATTCCAGTGCGCTTTAGGATATTATGAATGTTTTACTTATATTCATTGTTTGCTAACCCTACGAAAAGCCACGTAAATTGAAGGTTTTTTCTATTTTCACTATATGCAACAATCACGTATCAAGATGTAGCTTTATAATTGGTATAGCTACGTTTTAGCATTGTCATGTGATCAAGCCACTACGGGTGGCAAAATGCGTAATGGCCGACGAATAAAGAAATAATTCATACACATAAAAATGTGTCCACGACTGCTTGCTGAACGGGACATTGTGGATGCAGCTTGGAAGCAGTCTGTTGGATATATATATATATATATATATATATTCACTGAAAAAACCATAGGTTATAGACCATATATAGTTAGGAATTCGCATTTACAAAACCTTATTTTACTCACACAAAACCATTGAAATTCCATATATAGTTAGTTGCACTAACTATATATCGCGCACCCGCAATCCACTGCTGATGATGTCACATATTACATCATTCATGACATGGTCAGTGACATCACTGATGACATCACTGATGACATCTCAAATGACATCACTGATGACATCTCAAATTACATCACTGATGACATCACTGATGACATCTCATTTGACATTACTGATCACATCACTGATGATATCATTCATGTGATAATACGAGGAACCTCTTCAGACTCTAATATAACCTTAGATACAATCAGTGTAAACAGACACTCACAGACTGTCACTCATCCATGGAGTTACTCACACACCTAGTCAGTCATGCAAAGAATCAATCACACCTCCATTTCCTCAACTATACAGTTATACAAACTTTACTTATTCAAACATATACTAACACATATTTACTCTCTTATACAATCCCTGATACAAGTTCACAATGATCCATACAGCCACTCACACATTCACTGGCTCTTATGCACAGTTATTTATATATGTCAACTCTCACATGTACTGTGTTTTACATATGTACTTACTTTGACATGTAGCACTGAGATATCCATTCACTCACCAATACACTCATGCACACAGTCAACCGCCCATACAGCTGTTTCCACATGCACTTTTGAAACCATACATCTAGTGAATCAACTGCTCACACATCTATGCACAGAGTCATACACCTCCCAGTCACCCACACACACACTCAGTCTCCCATACAAATACTTGGGCAACCAATCAATAACCCATATAGTTACTCATATAGCTACTTATCAACACATGCAACAGTTTACAGAACAACAGACATAATGATGCACAAATTAAGACAGTTTAGTCACTAACCCATGCACTCAGTGAGACACATTTAATCACTCACTCATACAGTCAGTCATGCACCTACTAAATCCTTCATCCAGACACTTATGCATTCACTCATTCTTCAATATGTAAGACATATTTTAACTTTACAGAAACATACAGTCACTGGATGTTGTCATCAGTGATGTCATTTGAGATGTCATCAGTGATGTCATCAGTGATGTCACTGACCATGTCATGAATGATGTAATATGTGACATCATCAGCAGTGGATTGCGGGTGCGCGATATATAGTTAGTGCAACTAACTATATATGGAATTTCAATGGTTTTGTGTGAGTAAAATAAGGTTTTGTAAATGCGAATTCCTAACTATATATGGTCTATAACCTATGGTTTTTTCAGTGAATTTTCAAGGTTTTGTAAATGCTAATTCCTAACTATATATGGTCTATAACCTATGGTTTTTTCAGTGAATTTTCAAGGTTTTGTAAATGCTAATTCCTAACTATATATGGTCTATAGCCTATGGTTTTTTCAGTGAATATATATTTATATACATACATATATAAACATATATCATCTGTATATCTATATAAATACAAACATAAATGCATGCATACATATACTTATATGCATACAGATGCATGTTATTTACATGAAAGTTGAAAAAACACTAATAAAAGCAAAGCTAAAAAGCCACCTCATTACAAACAGAATGGTTTTAACTTAAACGAGGGCGAGATCTATTGCATTTTCAATGCTTGTTTACTTTGGTTCCATCAAGAAGGCATTCAGATGTGTCACACATTTGCCATAAATTCTGAATGTTAGCACTCTAGTTGCACATTAGATCACTGTAGTAAAGCTACTGCTCACCAGGGACGTCTGCTGCTGGTATTCAAAGTGCATGTTTCAGTCTGCATGTCAGAATTTTTTTAATGAAATAGAAGAGGGTTTGAGAAGTCACTCAAAATGTGCCCTAATTTTTCTTCCTGCAGCACTAATCATAATTCATATGGCAAAATATACCCCTCATTTTGTTCCTTTTTAAATTAAATGTTTTAAGAGTTACCACTTTATTCCAATCAAGATGGCTTCAGGTGTGCCATACCTTTGTAATAAGTAGGACTGTTAGCGCTCTAGTTGTTCTTTAGAACACTCTGGGACATTCTGTCATTGGGCTATACTTGGGCTACATCTGGGTGATATTTGGGCTACATTTGGGCTCTTTTGTCTCTGGTGGCCATTTTGGGAGACTGCATGTCAGAATTTTTTAATGAAATAGAAGAGGATTTGAAAAGTCACTCAAAATGTGCCCTAATTTTTCTTTCTGCAGCACTAATAATACCTTCTATTGCATAATATACCCCCTCATTTTGTTCCTTTTTAAATTAAATGTTTTAAGAGTTACCACTTTATTCCCATCACGATGGCTCCAGGTGTGCTATACCTTTGTAATAAGTAGGACTGTTAGCGCTCTAGTTGTTCTTTAGAACACTCTGGGACATTCTGTCATTGGGCTATACTTGGGCTACATCTGGGTGATATTTGGGCTACATTTGGGCTCTTTTGTCTCTGGTGGCCATTTTGGGAGACTGCATGTCAGAATGTTTTAATGAAATAGAAAAGGATTTGAGAAGTCACTCAAAATGTGCCCTAATTTTTCATTCTGCAGCACTAATCATACTTTCTATGGCAAAATATACCCCCTCATGTTGTTTCTTTTTAAATTAAATGTTTTAAGAGTTACCACTTTATTCCAAGCAAGATGGCTTCAGGTGTGCCATACCTTTGTAATAAGTAGGACTGTTAGCGCTCTAGTTGTTCTTTAGAACACTCTGGGACATTCTGTCATTGGGCTATACTTGGGCTACATCTGGGTGATATTTGGGCTACATTTGGGCTCTTTTGTCTCTGGTGGCCATTTTGGGAGACTGCATGTCAGAATGTTTTAATGAAATAGAAAAGGATTTGAGAAGTCACTCAAAATGTGTCCTAATTTTTCATTCTGCAGCACTAATCATACTTTCTATGGCAAAATATACCCCCTCATGTTGTTTCTTTTTAAATTAAATGTTTTAAGAGTTACCACTTTATTCCAATCAAGATGGCTTCAGGTGTGCCATACCTTTGTAATAAGTAGGACTGTTAGCGCTCTAGTTGTTCTTTAGAACACTCTGGGACATTCTGTCATTGGGCTATACTTGGGCTACATCTGGGTGATATTTGGGCTACATTTGGGCTCTTTTGTCTCTGGTGGCCATTTTGGGAGACTGCATGTCAGAATGTTTTAATGAAATAGAAAAGGATTTGAGAAGTCACTCAAAATGTGCCCTAATTTTTCATTCTGCAGCACTAATCATACTTTCTATGGCAAAATATACCCCCTCATGTTGTTTCTTTTTAAATTAAATGTTTTAAGAGTTACCACTTTATTCCAATCAAGATGGCTTCAGGTGTGCCATACCTTTGTAATAAGAAGGACTGTTAGCGCTCTAGTTGTTCTTTAGAACACTCTAGGAGGCTGCAGTAGAACACAAAGGAATCAACTGACAGTCTCTGTCCTTGTTGGATGTACATGTTTTACTGAGAATGTCAGACTTCATTTTCACATGACTGAGAAAGAAAATGTGAATTTACAGAAAATATGCTTTCAGTTTAGCTTATAGATCCCCTTCCAAACCACTGTGGGAAAATCATGAGATATTAGTTTTCTTTCAAACAATATTCATGATATCACAGCAGAAGGTTTTTTCACATGGTAAAATCACCTTAGAACCCACCACAATTCCTAAAACGAGTATGGTACCATCAACAAATGATTTATAATGTAACTAAAGTCCTAAAACCCTCTATTAACTACAATGCTTTTTAATGAGGTGCTATCATGTATATTGGTCCCAAGATGGCTGCCAACACTTCTTGGATGAAGTGCTGACAGCCAATCAGATCAGATGTGTGGTTAGGCTCCGCCCAGATATATATCTTTTTTTGAACCTAAATTACTCAAAATCCACAGGAGCACATATATTGAGACCTAGCAAAGGCACATCGGGCTAACAGTCCCTACAATTTTGCCAAGTTTCGTGCAAATCCATTCAGCCGTTCGAGCTAAAAGTGAGGCCAACCGCCCTATGGAAATTAACATGGGAAAAACGCGTTTTGGGACCCCCCTTTTTTCTCGCCCCCCCCTTGATGAAACCCCCCCAAATTGTCAGGGGCTGCTCAGGAACAAAATGTTCCATTTTCCTGAAAATTTCAGCCAATTCCGTCCACAAACGCCAAAGTTATTAGACATAGAATTTTCAAAAATCCCATAGATAAAAAATCCTAACTATATATACCTACTGGCGACCGCCAGTAGGTAATATATATATATATATATATATATATATATATATATATATATATATATATATATATATATATATATATATATATATATATATATATATATATATATTCACAGAAAAAAACATAGGTTATAGACCATATATAGTTAGGAATTTGCATTTACAAAACCTTGAAAATTCAATGAAAAAACCATAGGTTATAGACCATATATAGTTAGGGATTAGCATTTAAAAAACCTTATTTTATTTGCACAAAACCATTGAAATTCCATATATAGTTAGTTGCACTAACTATATATCGCGGACCCGCAATCCACTGCTAATGATGTCACATATTACATCATTCATGACATGGTCAGTGACATCACTGATGACATCACTGATGACATCTCAAATGACATCACTGATGACATCACTGATGACAACACCCAGTGACTGTATGTTTCTGTAAAGTTAAAATATGTCTTACATATTGAAGAATGAGTGGATGTATAAGTGTCTGGATGAAGGATTTAGTAGGTGCATGACTGACTGTATGGGAGAATGATTAAATGTGTCTCACTGAGTGCATGGGTTAGTGATTAAAGTGTCTTAATTTGGCAATCATTATTTATGTTGTTCTGTAATCTGCTGCATGTTTAAATCAGTAGCTATATCAGAAACTATATGGGTTATTGAATGGTTGCCCAAGTATTTGTATGGGAGACTGAGTATGTGTGTGGGTGGCTGGGAGGTGTATAACTCTGTGCATAGATGTGTGAGCAGTTGATTCCCTAGGTGTATGGGTTCAAAAGTGCATGTAGAAACAGCTGTATGGACAGTTGACTGTGTGCATGAGTATATTGGTGAGTGAATGGATATCTCATTGCTACATGTCAAAGTAAGTACATATGTAAAACACACTCCATGTGAGAGTTGACATATATAAATAACTGAACATAAGAGCCAGTGAATGTGAGAGTGGCTGTATGAATCATTGTGAACTTGTATCAAGGATTGTATAAGAGAGTAAATATGTGTTAGTATATGTTTGAATAAGTAAGGTGTGTATAACTGTATAGTTGAGGAAATGGAGATGTGATTGATTCTTTGCATGACTGACTAGGTGTGTGAGTAACTCCATGGATGTGTGACAGTCTGTGAGTGCCTGTTTACACTGAGTGTATCTAAGGTTATATTAGAGTCTGAAGATGTATTATCACATAAATGATGTAATCAGTAATGTCAAATGAGATGTCAGTGATGTCATCAGTGATGTCATTTGAGATGTCATCAGTGATGTCATCAGTGATGTCATTTGAGATGTCATCAGTGATGTCATCAGTGATGTCACTGACCATGTCATGAATGATGTAATATGTGACATCATTAGCAGTGGATTGCGGGTCCGCGATATATAGTTAGTGCAACTAACTATATATGGAATTTCAATGGTTTTGTGCAAATAAAATAAGGTTTTTTTAAATGCTAATCCCTAACTATATATGGTCTATAACCTATGGTTTTTTCATTGAATTTTCAAGGTTTTGTAAATGCAAATTCCTAACTATATATGGTCTATAACCTATGGTTTTTTCTGTGAATTTCATTGGTTTTTTAAAAGCTAATATCTATAGCTGTAAAATATATTCTTTATTAAGTGACGTATCACGTAGCCCCTGAGACGCCTCATGATGCATCGCATAACCGTGACGTATCGTCTCTGCAGCGCAAACCAAACCCAAAACGTAAGCGCGCCAGAACACGCTTAAAGATATATATATATTTTTTTAACCTTAATTAGACAAAATCCACACGTGCACATATCACAAACGTTCAAAAAACACAATATGTCGGACTCCCGTTACGCTGCCGGTTAGCTGCCCGGTTAACGTACCAGGAAGCACCTTTACCGCGAAAAATCGAAATTTTTTTTTTCTTTTGCCCCGCAGGGAACTTTAATAGCCCCCTCATCAATCCTAGGGGTTCAGGAGGGGTCTGCCTTACCCCTTTCATTCCTTTACACCTTTTTTTTTCCACCTCTTGTCTCTCGATCCCACAGAGAGACAAGATGGCGGCCGCTCCAGACTGTTTACAATGATTACAGCCAATCAGCTTCTCCTCAGACTCCCGTTACACTGCCGGTTAGCTTCCCGGTTAGCTGCCCGGTTAGCTGCCCGGTTCGCGTACCAAGACGCGTCTCTACGGCGAAAAAATCGGATTTTTTATTTTTTATTTTTTGGCCCCGCGTGGCTTTATAATATCCCCCTCATCAATCCTAGGGGGTCAGAAGGGGTCTACCTTGCCCTCTTTCCTTCATTTCCCCCTTTGTTTTGGCCTCCTCTTGTCTCTCGATCCTACCGAGAGACAAGATGGCGGCCGCTCCGGACTGTTTACAATGTTGACAGCCAATCAGCTACTCCTCAGACTCCTGTTACACTGCCGGTTAGCTTCCCGGTTAGCTGCCCGGTTAGCTGCCCGGTTCGCGTACCAAGACGCGTCTCTACGGCGAAAAAATCGGAATTGTTTTAAAAAAAATTTTTGGGGCCCCGCGTGGCTCTATAATATCCCCCTCATCAATCCTAGGGGGTCAGAAGGGGTCTACCTTGCCCCCTTTCCTTCATTTCCCCGTTTGTTTTGGCCTCCTCTTGTCTCTCGATCCTACCGAGAGACAAGATGGCGGCCGCTCCGGACTGTTTAGAATGTTGACAGACACCGGAGAGCCAATCAGCTTCGCATCGCAAAGTTCCGTTACGCGAAAAGTACGCGAACCGGAGAGCTGCCCGGAGCGCTGTTACAGATATATATCTTATTTTAAACGTTAATTTCTCAAAATCCACTGAAGCACATATATTGAGACCTAGCAAAGGCACATCGGGCTAACAGTCCCTACAATTTTGCCAAGTTTCGTGCAAATCCATTCAGCCGTTCGAGCTAAAAGTGAGGCCAACCGCCCTATGGAAAAATGAATGGGAAAAACGCGTTTTGGGACCCCCCTTTTTTCTCGGCCCCCCCTTGACGACCCCCCCCCCAAATTTTCAGGGGCTGCTCAGAAACAAAATGTGCCATTTTCCTGAACATTTCAGCCAATTCCGTCCTCAAACGCCAAAGTTATTAGACATAGAATTTTCAAAAGTTCCATAGAGAAAAAATCCTAACTATATATACCTACTGGCTATCGCCAGTAGGTAATGTATATATATATATATATATATTACCTACTGGTGGTCGCCAGTAGGTATATATAGTTAGGATTTTTTCTCTATGGGATTTTTGAAAATTCTATGTCTAATAACTTTGGCGTTTGTGGACGGAATTGGCTGAAATTTTCGGAAAATGGAACATTTTGTTTCTGAGCAGCCCCTGACAATTTGGGGGGGTTTCATCAAGGGGGGGCCGAGAAAAAAGGGGGGTCCCAAAACGCGTTTTTCCCATGTTAATTTCCATAGGGCGGTTGGCCTCACTTTTAGCTCGAACGGCTGAATGGATTTGCACGAAACTTGGCAAAATTGTAGGGACAGTTAGCCCGATGTGCCTTTGCTAGGTCTCAATATATGTGCTCCTGTGGATTTTCAGTAATTTAGGTTCAAAAAAAGATATATATCTGGGCGGAGCCTAACCACACATCTGATCTGATTGGCTGTCAGCACTTCATCCAAGAGGTGTTGGCAGCCATCTTGGGACCAATATACATGATAGCACCTCATTAAAAAGCATTGTAGTTAATAGAGGGTTTTAGGACTTTAGTTACATTATAAATCATTTGTTGATGGTACCATACTCGTTTTAGGAATTGTGGTGGGTTCTAAGGTGATTTTACCATGTGAAAAAACCTTCTGCTGTGATATCATGAATATTGTTTGAAAGAAAACTAATATCTCATGATTTTCCCACAGTGGTTTGGAAGGGGATCTATAAGCTAAACTGAAAGCATATTTTCTGTAAATTCACATTATCTTTCTCAGTCATGTGAAAATGAAGTCTGACATTCTCAGTAAAACATGTACATCCAACAAGGACAGAGACTGTCAGTTGATTCCTTTGTGTTCTACTGCAGCCTCCTAGAGTGTTCTAAAGAACAACTAGAGCGCTAACAGTCCTTCTTATTACAAAGGTATGGCACACCTGAAGCCATCTTGATTGGAATAAAGTGGTAACTCTTAAAACATTTAATTTAAAAAGAAACAACATGAGGGGGTATATTTTGCCATAGAAAGTATGATTAGTGCTGCAGAATGAAAAATTAGGGCACATTTTGAGTGACTTCTCAAATCCTTTTCTATTTCATTAAAACATTCTGACATGCAGTCTCCCAAAATGGCCACCAGAGACAAAAGAGCCCAAATGTAGCCCAAATATCACCCAGATGTAGCCCAAGTATAGCCCAATGACAGAATGTCCCAGAGTGTTCTAAAGAACAACTAGAGCGCTAACAGTCCTACTTATTACAAAGGTATGGCACACCTGAAGCCATCTTGCTTGGAATAAAGTGGTAACTCTTAAAACATTTAATTTAAAAAGAAACAACATGAGGGGGTATATTTTGCCATAGAAAGTATGATTAGTGCTGCAGAATGAAAAATTAGGGCACATTTTGAGTGACTTCTCAAATCCTTTTCTATTTCATTAAAACATTCTGACATGCAGTCTCCCAAAATGGCCACCAGAGACAAAAGAGCCCAAATGTAGCCCAAATATCACCCAGATGTAGCCCAAGTATAGCCCAATGACAGAATGTCCCAGAGTGTTCTAAAGAACAACTAGAGCGCTAACAGTCCTACTTATTACAAAGGTATAGCACACCTGGAGCCATCGTGATGGGAATAAAGTGGTAACTCTTAAAACATTTAATTTAAAAAGGAACAAAATGAGGGGGTATATTATGCAATAGAAGGTATTATTAGTGCTGCAGAAAGAAAAATTAGGGCACATTTTGAGTGACTTTTCAAATCCTCTTCTATTTCATTAAAAAATTCTGACATGCAGTCTCCCAAAATGGCCACCAGAGACAAAAGAACCCAAATGTAGCCCAAATATCACCCAGATGTAGCCCAAGTATAGCCCAATGACAGAATGTCCCAGAGTGTTCTAAAGAACAACTAGAGCGCTAACAGTCCTACTTATTACAAAGGTATGGCACACCTGAAGCCATCTTGATTGGAATAAAGTGGTAACTCTTAAAACATTTAATTTAAAAAGGAACAAAATGAGGGGTATATTTTGCCATATGAATTATGATTAGTGCTGCAGGAAGAAAAATTAGGGCACATTTTGAGTGACTTCTCAAATCCTCTTCAATTTCATTAAAAAATTCTGACATACAGTCTCCCAAGATGGCCACCAGAGACAAAAGAGCCTAAATGTAGCCCAAATATCACCCAGATGTACCCCAAGTATAGCCCAATGACAGAATGTCCCAGAGTGTTCTAAAGAACAACTAGAGCGCTAACAGTCTTACTTATGACAAAAGTATGGCACACCAGAAGCCATCTTGATTGGAATGAAGTGGTAAGTCTGAAAACACTCAATTTAAAAAGGAACAACATGAGGGGGTTAATTTTGCCATAGAAAGTATGATTAGTGCTTCAGAAAGAAAAATTAGGGATCATTTTGAGTGACTTCTCAAATCCTCTTCTATTTCATTAAAAAAATTCTGACATGCAGACTGAAACATGCACTTTGAATACCAGCAGCAGACGTCCCTGGTGAGCAGTAGCTTTACTACAGTGATCTAATGTGCAACTAGAGTGCTAACATTCAGAATTTATGGCAAATGTGTGACACATCTGAATGCCTTCTTGATGGAACCAAAGTAAACAAGCATTGAAAATGCAATAGATCTCGCCCTCGTTTAAGTTAAAACCATTCTGTTTGTAATGAGGTGGCTTTTTAGCTTTGCTTTTATTAGTGTTTTTTCAACTTTCATGTAAATAACATGCATCTGTATGCATATAAGTATATGTATGCATGCATTTATGTTTGTATTTATATAGATATACAGATGATATATGTTTATATATGTATGTATATAAATATATATTCACTGAAAAAACCATAGGCTATAGACCATATATAGTTAGGAATTAGCATTTACAAAACCTTGAAAATTCACTGAAAAAACCATAGGTTATAGACCATATATAGTTAGGAATTAGCATTTACAAAACCTTGAAAATTCACTGAAAAAACCATAGGTTATAGACCATATATAGTTAGGAATTCGCATTTACAAAACCTTATTTTACTCACACAAAACCATTGAAATTCCATATATAGTTAGTTGCACTAACTATATATCGCGCACCCGCAATCCACTGCTGATGATGTCACATATTACATCATTCATGACATGGTCAGTGACATCACTGATGACATCACTGATGACATCTCAAATGACATTACTGATGACATCACTGATGACAACATCCAGTGACTGTATGTTTCTGTAAAGTTAAAATATGTCTTACATATTGAAGAATGAGTGGATGTATAAGTGTCTGGATGAAGGATTTAGTAGGTGCATGACTGACTGTATGAGTGAGTGATTAAATGTGTCTCACTGAGTGCATGGGTTAGTGACTAAACTGTCTTAATTTGTGCATCATTATGTCTGTTGTTCTGTAAACTGTTGCATGTGTTGATAAGTAGCTATATGAGTAACTATATGGGTTATTGATTGGTTGCCCAAGTATTTTTATGGGAGACTGAGTGTGTGTGTGGGTGGCTGGGAGGTGTATGACTCTGTGCATAGATGTGTGAGCAGTTGATTCACTAGATGTATGGTTTCAAAAGTGCATGTGGAAACAGCTGTATGGGCGGTTGACTGTGTGCATGAGTGTATTGGTGAGTGAATGGATATCTCAGTGCTACATGTCAAAGTAAGTACATATGTAAAACACAGTACATGTGAGAGTTGACATATATAAATAACTGTGCATAAGAGCCAGTGAATGTGTGAGTGGCTGTATGGATCATTGTGAACTTGTATCAGGGATTGTATAAGAGAGTAAATATGTGTTAGTATATGTTTGAATAAGTAAAGTTTGTATAACTGTATAGTTGAGGAAATGGAGGTGTGATTGATTCTTTGCATGACTGACTAGGTGTGTGAGTAACTCCATTGATGAGTGACAGTCTGTGAGTGTCTGTTTACACTGATTGTATCTAAGGGTATATTAGAGTCTGAAGAGGTTCATCGTATTATCACATGAATGATATCATCAGTGATGTGATCAGTAATGTCAAATGAGATGTCATCAGTGATGTCATCAGTGATGTCATTTGAGATGTCATCAGTGATGTCATTTGAGATGTCATCAGTGATGTCATCAGTGATGTCACTGACCATGTCATGAATGATGTAATATGTGACATCATCAGCAGTGGATTGCGGGTGCGCGATATATAGTTAGTGCAACTAACTATATATGGAATTTCAATGGTTTTGTGTGAGTAAAATAAGGTTTTGTAAATGCGAATTCCTAACTATATATGGTCTATAACCTATGTTTTTTTCAGTGAATTTTCAAGGTTTTGTAAATGCTTATATATATATATATATATATGATCAAGGGATCAAGGTCCCGAAACGCGTCATGGCGGCGTGTGTGTCTGCACAAGGATAAGAGAATAAAGATTTGCAAATTTCCTAATGGGTCCGGTTTCGATGTTTTTCTAAGCGTTGCCTTGGAATTCAGCGGAGTTCTTTACATATATATATATATATATATATATATATATATATATATACACACATATATATATATATATATATTTATATATATATATATATATATTTATATATATATATATTTATATATATATATATATATTTAGTCCAAAGGCCCGAAAGCTTAAAGATGCACACACAGCAGCTGTCACCAACAGGCTTTTATTCACAAGAAACCGGGATTTCATTCAGAGTAAAATTGCATTCCTTCAGCCTACGCGTTTCGAGGACACAGCCTCTTCTTCCTGGGCTGCTCTGCATAATCACTCAGGTGCTCCAAGTTCGTTCATTTATGACAGCTGCTGTGTGTGCATCTTTAAGCTTTCGGGCCTTTGGACTAAACAAATAAACACGGCTGCCCTGCCGTGAAAGATTGCACCGTCCCAACAATGGAAGGAGAGGCAGCGCGGCAACCAGGAACTGTGCCAATGCCGTGCAGTGCAGCAGTTGTAAGGTAAATAATACCGGAATGACATTTGGGGGCCCACTAGAGGGTTTTTTAATGCTTCAACATTGCTCAAACAATGGATATTCACAAAAGGAACTCATTGCAAGTAATGACTTTATTAAATTGGACTCAAAATCCCAGCATGCAAATAGCACTGAGCACGACCCACTGGGGGTAACTGCATGTATTTAAATGAACGAACTTGGAGCACCTGAGTGATTATGCAGAGCAGCCCAGGAAGAAGAGGCTGTGTCCTCGAAACACGTAGGCTGAAGGAATGCAATTTTACTCTGAATGAAATCCCGGTTTCTTGTGAATAAAAGCCTGTTGGTGACAGCTGCTGTGTGTGCATCTTTAAGCTTTCGGGCCTTTGGACTAAATATATATATATATATATATATATATATATATATATATATATATATATATATATATATATATATATATACATTTCACTCATACAAAATCATAGAAATTCCCCCGTTATAGTTAGTTCAGCAAACTAATTTCTCACTCGCCCTGCGTTAACTACCCTTCACTATCTGCAAAGAGAGAGTACTCCTAAGAGAAAAGATTGGGGGGTGGAGGGGGGCAGCGTTCAAAGCACATCAGCGTGCATAAACACGAAAATGTTTTTACCTATCACGTACTTGACATTTGACAGCTTTTGATATTTGCTATTAAAAAACCATTGAAATTCACTGAAAAAACCATAGGTTATAGACCATATATAGTTAGGAATTAGCATTTACAAAACCTTGAAAATTCACTGAAAAAACCATAGGTTATAGACCATATATAGTTAGGAATTAGCATTTACAAAACCTTAATTTACTCGCACAAAACCATAGAAATTCGCATATATAGTTAGTTGCAATAACTATATATCGCGCACCCGCAATCCACTGCTGATGATATCACATATTACATCATTCATGACATGGTCAGTGACATCACTGATGACATCTCAAATGACATCACTGATGACATCTCAAATGACATCACTGATGACATCACTGATGACAACATCCAGTGACTGTATGTTTCTGTAAAGTTAAAATATGTCTTACATATTGAAGAATGAGTGGATGTATAAGTGTCTGGATGAAGGATTTAGTAGGTGCATGACTGACTGTATGAGAGAGTGATTAAATGTGTCTCACTGAGTGCATGGGTTAGTGACTAAACTGTCTTAATTTGTGCATCATTATATCTGTTGTTCTATGAACTGCTGCATGTGTTGATCAGTAGCTATATGAGTAACTATATGGGTTATTCATTGGTTGCCCAAGTATTTGTATGGGAGACTGAGTGTGTGTGTGGGTGGCTGGGAGGTGTGTGACTCTGTGCATACATGTGTGAACAGTTGATTCACTAGATCTATGGGTTCAAAACTGCATGTGGAAACAGCTGTATGGGTGGTTGCCTGTGTACGAGTGTATTGGTGAGTGAATGGATATCTCAGTGCTACATGTCAAAGTAAGTACATATGTAAAACACAGTACATGTGAGAGTTCACATATATAAATTACTGTGTATAAGAGCCAGTGAATGTGTGAGTGGCTGCATGGATCATTGTAAACTTGTATCAGTGATTGTATAAGACAGTAAATATGTGTTAGAATATGTTTGAATAAGTAAGGTGTGTATAACTGTATAGTTGAGCAAATGGAGGTGTGATTGATTCTTTGCATGACTGACTAGGTGGGTGAGTAACTCCATGGATGAGTGACAGTATGTGAGTGTCTGTTTACACTGAGTGTATCTAAGGTTATATTAGAGTCTGAAGAGGTTCATCGTATTATCACATGAATGATGTCATCAGTGATGTGATCAGTAATGTCAAATGAGATGTCATCAGTGATGTTATCAGTGATATCATTTGAGATGTCATCAGTGATGTCATCAGTGATGTCATTTGAGATGTCATCAGTGATGTCATCAGTGATGTCATTTGAGATGTCATCAGTGATGTCATCAGTGATGTCACTGACCATGTCATGAATGATGTAATATGTGACATCATCAGCAGTGGATTGCGGGTGCGCGATATATAGTTATTGCAACTAACTATATATGCAAATTTCTATGGTTTTGAGCCAGTAAATTAAGGTTTTGTAAATGCTAATTCCTAACTATATATGGTCTATAACCTATGGTTTTTTCAGTGAATTTCAATGGTTTTTTAATAGCAAATATCAAAAGCTGTCAAATGTCAAGTACGTGATAGGTAAAAACATTTTTGTGTTTATGCACGCTGATGTGCTTTGAACGCTGCCCCCCCTCCACCCCCCCTCTTTTCTCTTAGGAGTACTCTCTCTTTGCAGATAGTGAAGGGTAGTTAACGCAGGCCTTTACCCCCATTGTAATCCGTTGTGCCTGCTGCCCTCTCTATTTGATTGATTGTTATCCAAGCATTTACTGTTTTAGAATTGGTTCTCTTTGGTTCATTCTCTATTTACAAACAAGCACAGAATCGCAATACTCTGTTTAGTCTTTGCAGATAGTGAAAAATCGTTTAAAAAAACAAAAGGAATCGAGCAAAATCAGTAGGCCACTAATGGGATCTCTTTTTGACCTCGCTAAAATAGAAACATTAAGAACAACCCCTCATGAGAAATACGAAACTAGTGAGATGAACTTAGCTCCACCCCATGATGGCTGCAAGACAGCTCGGCTCTGCCACCCACCCCACCCAAAATAACGACAAACCCTATGCAAATATTATAAATATATACAACACACCAGCAAAGTAACAGGGTAAAACATTTTATTAAATAACTATTTACATAACTATTTTATACTTTTTGTTGCCCGATCCGGCTAGCTCAATCGATCGAGCATGAGACTCATGCACTCTGATCTCCTTGGCCTCAGTCAAGCATTAATAGTAAGATTTTCATACATGAGTGTACTTTTTGCCTTTTGGTGACTCTTCCATTCTGAACATTGTCCCACAATCCGTTTGACCTGAAACGATTACACAAATAAAACATTTGTGAGTTTTAAATTTCCGGAGAAGTATAATTCACCAATACCTTTCTCTGTAGGTCTTTTTCCATTAACAATCCCAGTTCCATCACCCGCCTAGGATATCACTACTGTTAGTTGTCATTGTTGCTTCTGTTTTAATAAAAAATGTTTTAAGGTGTTTACTGTTTTTGTTGCGATGTATATATTTATAAGTTATTAAAGTGTTATAATCCTACTAATTTTTTATCGATTATTGCTCTTTGAGATATTCCCTGTCTACAAACAGAGAAGAATAGGAATATTCTGTCTCCCTTTGCAGATAGTGAAGGATAGGTAATGCGGACCTTTGTCCCCCGTTGTAATCCGTCATGCCTGTTTTTCTCCCCACTGATTGATTGATTGGCTGGACATTTATTGTTCAAGGAATAGTTCTCTCGAGGTATTCTCTGTTTGCAAATAACGTGGAATAGAAATATTCTGTCTAGTCTTTGCAAGTAGTGAAGGGTGGGTAATGCGGACCTTTGTCCCCCGTTGTAATCTGTCATGCCCATCTACTCCCCACTGATTGAGAAACTAGTTCCACCCGGACCATTTATTAGAGGTACATCATCTGGCTCAACCGGAGAGTACCCCTAATAAAGAAGACATATGTAAAATACGAAGTAATCACTGTATCCTGTTAAACAGAAACTTTAGCATGAAACACACTTGAAAAGGAAGGGAAAGAAATCGAACAAAATCAGTAGGCCACTGATGAGTTTTTGACTTCGCTAGAAATAAGAAACATGAAAGTAGTGAAAGAAGCCAAGCTTGACGTTACGGCAGCCACGAGGTAGCTAGGCTCCGCAACCCCCCACTGCTCCAAGCATGTCTGTCCCACCGCCCGCCACGCCCAATAACGGTAACATGAAATAGATACAAATCAGCAGATACCTACCCCCATTCCGGAAACTCCCGAAGTGCAACAGGTTCGCGGCTACGCCCATCCGGAAGACGAGGCCTTCGGCACGTGTAGGGCGGGTCCTGCTGGCAGCCGTCGGCCGGGGAGGTCATCGCCTAAGGTGGGCCAGGAGAGGAGCCGAGTCCGATGGGATTCTTCTTCTTTCTTAAATAATGGCTGCGACAACGGGGGGGATGTCTTGCACATGCCACCGACCCCCCCCCCTCTTATCGCCTGGTCCGGACATCACGGATATCAACGCCAGATGTTGTCGTGGGGTGCGCTGGGAGGGAGAGGCGGCTCGAACGAGCCTCTCCCACCCCCCCAGGTGGGGGCCCCTCAGCTGCACCCCCAATGCTCCACTCACCCAACAAAAGGGTCGTCGCGTAAGGTGGACCAGGAGAGGAGCCGAGGCCGACGGGATTCTTCTTCTTTTTTCAATAATGGCTGCGACAACGGGGGGGATGTCTTGCACATGCCACCGACCCCCCCCTCCCCTCGTATCTCCTGGTCTGGCCCCGGCTTGATATGAGCTCCCCGTTCGGTCCTGAAGCGGCGCCCTGCAGGCCACGGGGGGGGATGTCTTGCCTCTGCCTCTGACCCCCCCCCTCTTATCGCTTGGTCCGGACATCACGGATATCAACGCCAGGTGTCGGCGTGGGGTGTGCTGGGAGGGAGAGGCGACGCGAACGAGCCTCTCCCACCCCCACAGGTGGGGGCCCCTCAGCTGCACCCCCAACGCTCCACTCACCCAACAAAAGGTCTCGTCCACTATTGCGAGGCAATGATGCTCCGCTCACCCAGCGGGGGTCTCGTCCACTGTTGCGGTGCAACGGCGCTTCTGAGTTCAACTAGAAAATGAGTCCTGCGTCCAGAAACGTTCTCCTCAACTTTGAAGATTCTATAAGAGCCACGGGGGCCACAGACACCCCCGATGGGGAATGACTGCCTTGAACACCCACGGAACGACCACGACGTAGCCGCGGGACATCGGCGCGCTCATGCCGGCGCCGGCCTCAGTCTTGAAATGACCAAAATCCTGCAAGACTACCAACTTGATCAGTTCCGGTGGGACACCAGTATGACCCGGTAGGAGAGATTGTTGCCTCCCACCCCACCCCACTTTGACTGATGGTTCATGTCGGCAGTCCCCTCTGCTACCCTTCAACGAAAACTTTTGGACTGCCGAAAGAGGTCCCGGTCCAACCACGAGTTGGTGGAGACATTTTGACTATACTTGGACCATCCTGACCTCACCCAAAATGGCGCCGGTACAAATGAAACTCTCAACTCCTTGCTGTGCCCGATTGCTCAGCCTTGATATCATGAGATATGTATGCAGTTTTTAGCACATGAATTGATATGGGATAAGACTGATTATATGTTCGGACAATGAATTGATCCGGGATGGGTATTGATTATACGTTCGAACAACGAATTGACATGGGACGGGTACTGATTACACGTTCGGACAATGAATTGATATTAAGTTCTAATGCGTCATTGATTACTGTATTTATTATTGAAGGTTCGAATTGTCGACACTTTTGGTACTTGCTCACAATGAATTATCGATATGATTTTGTTGCACTTGTCGCACTTTTTACTATGAAATCAACGACCACTGACTCTGTTATGTTTTCCACAAATAAATACCCCCCCCCCCCCCATTTACAGTTCCAGCCTGCTCCGTGGCCGGCCCACGGGGTTGTAGGCCCGTATTTGTGCACCAACATTTTTATTAAAGGTTTTTGAAAAAGCAAACGTAGTTGTAACGCGTAGATTGGTAAGTTTCGAATAAATGGCCACTGTTTCCGATTAAAAAAAAAAAAAAAAAAGCAGGTGAAATGAAGTAGCTCAATTAGTTAAGGGTTAAAAAGTATAGTACGCAGAAACATTGAAAATATGAATGGTCCAGGTTTGTTGTATGTGTTTTTCATTTTTGTACAGCATAAAGCAATCGATAAAGATCCTGGTATTTAGCCTCTACTTTATATGCTACCTGTATCAGGGAAGTTGTTTTAAATGCCCCTAAGCCACCCCGAAGGAATGTCACCTGGCCCCCCTAGTACGAATGAAAACGACCCCGTACCACTGTAGGTTATCTCTCTTCCTCAAAAATGACAAAAATTACTTTCTAGGACGTTTTGGACATCGATGATTTTCATATGATCTATTTATTAAAGTAATACTCATCTCTCCGCATGAAATTAATTTTCCACGTGCTACACAAGTCAATCTCATCGGCCCAAAGTTCTTTTGCAGATTTGGGACCGTTTCCCTTGCCTCTGACTCACTTATTGCTAAGTCATTGGTGGATGTTTTTGCCGGTCGGGGGTTATCCACCAAATCTCGAAGTTGCGCTTTAGAATAATTAAGAGGGTGCCACCTCTCCATATGCCGATGCATGGTATGATTACCATAGCTATATTTTTTTTCGGTCCCTCTCGAGAGTTTTTTTTTGCAGATGAGGCAGGTAACAAACCTGGCATTAACTTTCTTTTCATGAGAAGGAAAAGAAAAAATTGCCAGATAAAATTCACTTTCACATGGGACGTTCTTGGCATTTCTTTCAGAAACTTTTACATCACTGTGTCATTTCTTTGTCTATCCTGGTTAAAGCAATGTCATGTTTAATATAAGCACTTCCACATAGGATTGGGTGCATTGTTATAAGGCATGCTTTAAAAGTGATTTAATGAAATGAGCGACATTTCACTGAGTGAGTTCAGCAACACTGATATATGAAAACATTGGTGGAAAATGATATTAAATGTTACATGGTGTTCTTTGCAGGAGTTTAAGTCCTTTGTTGCAGTGGCAATTCTGCCTCAGGATTAGGGGGCCGGGGGGCTGAGTGGTACTTGTATGATATGTAGAGTGAAATAACAGGCTCTCCTCATGAGAAATAAAACTCTGTTCTTGTGTTCCTGCTTCCAGCGCCCGTCTCTTTATTTGGTAACCGTTCAAGATGGGAACTAAGTGGCGTCTTGTGCCAGCAGCTTGGGCATCGGTTGTAATCTGGGCTGAATTTTCCTCAGCACAGGGTGTGATTCTCAGGGAAGAGCAGCGCATATGGGAGGAGGTTTATGGCCCATACATGAGAGAGAGAGCGTGGGTGACCAGTGCATGGGGGAGATGCTTGCGAGGGTGGGGAGCCATGCTGAGGATCGGCGGCGTGCAGAGAGTGGGTCTGGTCAAGGCATCTAAAATGGCTGCTGTGCACGACAAAAGTGTGGCATTGGAAAAAAAGCAAGATGGCGCAGACAATGTTTATCAATACGGATTAATTTAAAACAATTATTTTTAACAATATATTTACTCGCAGTGTCAAAATGGCGGTCAACACTTCCTGATTTCCTTCGAATCGAACGTTAACAGAAGTCAAGCAGCAAAAAAAACAAAAACGCTCACGCGCAACCGCTGGAAGACAAGTATCAACATATATGAGCCTCCTCAACCACCCTCAGAAAACATAGGGGGTCAGGATACGTCTCCCATACCCCCTTATACCCAATACTCACATTGCTTTTCCTCCATCTTGTAATTTAATTAAATCGAAACACAAAATGGCGAATTCCCGTTTCGCTACCAGTTTGCGACCCGGTTCGCGAACCGAGAAGCGCTTCTACCGCGAAAAATCACATTTTTTTATTTGCCCCACAGGACCCTTTAATAACCCCAACATCATTCCTAGGGGGTCAAGAGGAGTCTACCTTGCCCCCTTTCATTAAATTCCCCCTTCGTTTTTCTCCTCCTCTTGTCTCTCGATCCTACCGAGAGACAAGATGGCGGCCGCACCGGACTGTTTGGAATGTTGACAGACACCGGAGAGCCAATCAGCTTCGCTTCGCAAAGCTCCGTTACGCGAAAAGTACGCGATCTGGAGCGCTATCCGGGACGCTGTCACAGATATATCTGTTTTTTTAAACGTTAATTTCTCAAAATCCACTGGAGCACATATATTGAGACCCAGCAAAGGCACATCGGGCTAACAGTCCCTACAATTTTGCCAAGTTTCGTGTAAATCCATTCAGCCGTTCGAGCTAAAAGTGAGGCCAAAGGCCCTATCGAAAAATGAATGGGAAAAACGCGTTTTGGGACCCCCCTTTTTTCTTGGCCCTCCCTTGACGAAACCCTCCCAAATTTTCAGGGCCTGCTCAGAAACACAATGTGCCATTTTTCTGAAAATTTCAGTCGATTCCGTCCACAAACGCCAAAGTTATTAGACATAGAATTTTCAAAAGTTCCATAGAGAAAAAATCCTAACTATATATATATATTACCTACTGGCTGTCGCCAGTAGGTATATATAGTTAGGATTTTTTGTCTATGGAACTTTTGAAAATTCTATGTCTAATAACTTTGGCGTTTGTGGACGGAATCGGCTGAAATTTTCAGGAAAATGGCACATTTTGTTTTTGAGCAGCCCCTGAAAATTTGGGGGGGTTTCGTCAAGGGGGGGCCGAGAAAAAAGGGGGGTCCCGAAACGCGTTTTTCCCATGTTAATTTCCATAGGGCCTTTGGCCTCACTTTTAGCTCGAACGGCTGAATGGATTTGCACGAAACTTGGCAAAATTGTAGGGACTGTTAGCCCGATGTGCCTTTGCTAGGTCTCAATATATGTGCTCCAGTGGATTTTGAGAAATCAACGTTCAAAACAAGATATATATCTGTAACAGCGCTCCGGGCTGCGCTCCGGTCCGCTTACTTTTCGCGAAACGGAACTTTGCGATGCGAAGCTGATTGGCTCCCCGGTGTCTGTCAACATTCTAAACAGTCCGGAGCGGCCGCCATCTTATCTCTCGGTAGGATCGAGAGAGAAGAAGAGGTGAAAAACGAAGGGGGAATTTAATGAAAGGGGGCAAGGTATACCCCTCTTGACCCCCTAGGAATGTTGTTGGGGTTATTAAAGGGTCCCGTGGGGAAAATAAAAAAAAAATTATTTTTCACGGTAGAAGCGCTTCACGGGCCGCGAACTGGGCCGCAAACTGGTAGCGAAACGGGAATTCGCCATGTTGTGCTTCGTTTTAATTAAATTACTAGGTATAAGGGGGTGCGGGAGACGTATCCTAATCCCTTATGTTTTCTGAGGGTGGCTGAGGAGGCTCATATATGTTGATACATGTCTTCCAGCGGCTGTGCGTGAGCTTTTTTTTTTTTTTGCTGGTGACGTCTGTTAACGTTCGATTCGATGGAAATCAGGAAGTGTTGACCGCCAATTTGTCAGTGCGATAAAATAAGACTAAACAGAGTATTGCGACTTTGTGCTTATTTAAAGACTAAACAGAGTATTGCGACTTTGTGCTTGTTTGTAAATAGAGAATGAACCAAAGAGAATCAATTGTAAAACAGTAAATGCTTGGATAACAATCAATCAAATGGAGAGACAAGCAGGCACGACGGATTACAACGGGGGTAAAGGCCTGCGTTAACTACTCTTCACTATCTGCAAAGAGAGAGTACTTCTAAGAGAAAAGAGGGGAGGGGGGCAGCGTTCAAAGCACATCAGCGTGCATAAACACAAAAAAGTTTTTACCTATCACGTACTTGACATTTTACAGCTTTTGATATTTGCTATTAAAAAACCAATGAAATTCACTGAAAAAACCATAGGTTATAGGCCATATATAGTTAGGAATCTGCATTTACAAAACCTTGAAAATTCACTGAAAAAACCATTGGTTATAGACCATATATAGTTAGGGATTAGCCTTTTCAAAACCTTATTTTACTCACACCAAACCATTGAAATTTCATATATAGTTAGTTCCACTAACTATATATCGCGCACCCGCAATCCACTGCTGATGATGTCACATATTACATCATTCATGACATGGTTAGTGACATCACTGATGACATCACTGATGACATCTCAAATGACATCACTGATGACATCTCAAATGACATCACTGATAACATCTCAAATGACATCACTGATAAAATCACTGATGACATCTCATTTGACATGACTGATCACATCACTGATGATATCATTCATGTGATAATACCATGAACCTCTTCAGACTCTAATATAACCTTAGATACAATCAGTGTAAACAGACAGTCACAGACTGTCACTCATCCATGGAGTTACTCACACACCTAGTCAGTTATGCAAAAAATCAATCACACCTCCATTTTCTCAACTATACAGTTATACACACCTTACTTATTCAAACATATACTAACACATATTTACTTTACTCTCTTATACAATCCCTGATACATGTTCACAATGATCCATACAGCCACTCACACATTCACTGGCTCTTATGCACAGTTATTTATATATGTCAACTCTCACATGTACTGTGTTTTACATATGTACTTACTTTGACATGTAGCACTGAGATATCCATTCACTCACTAATACACTCATGCACAGTCAACCGCCCATACAGCTGTTTCCACATGCACTTTTGAACCCATACATATAGTGAATCAACTACTCACACATCTATGTACAGAGTCACACACCTCCCAGCCACCCATACACACACACTCAGTTTCCCATACAAATACTTGGACAACCAATGAATAACCCATACAGTTACTCATATAGCTACTGATCAACATATGCAGCAGTTTGTAGAACAACAGATATAATGATGCACAAATTAAAACAGTTTAGTCACTAACCCATGCACTCAGTGAGACACATTTAATCACTCACTCATACAGTCAGTCATGCACCTACTAAATCCTTCATCCAGACACTTATACATCCACTCATTCTTCAATATGTAAGACATATTTTAACTTTACAGAAACATACAGTCACTGGATGTTGTCATCAGTGATGTCATCAGTGATGTCATTTGAGATGTCATCAGTGATGTCATCAGTGATGTCACTGACCATGTCATGAATGATGTAATATGTGACATCATCAGCAGTGGATTGCGGGTGCGCGATATATAGTTAGTGGAACTAACTATATATGAAATTTCAATGGTTTTGTGTGAGTAAAATAAGGTTTTGAAAAGGCTAATCCCTAACTATATATGGTCTATAACCAATGGTTTTTTCAGTGAATATATATATATATATATATATATATATATATATATTCACTGAAAAAACCATAGGTTTCACACCAGTTATAGTTAGGAATTAGCTTTTAAAAAACCTATTAAATTCACTGAAAAAACCATAGGTTTCACACCAGTTATAGTTAGCTGGAAATTTTACTGATATAAAACCATTGAAATTCCCACGTTATAGTTAGTCGGACTCACTATAACTTGCGCGTGCAATGCACTGCTGATGACATCACATATTACATCACTCATGACATGGTCAGTGACATCAGTCATGACATCACTGATGACACCATCCTTGTGACACAGTGACAGACCTCCTTTCGCTATAATGTAACCCTTGAAACACATATTCAAAAATAGAAACTAATATTTTCCAAAAAGTGGATATACCCATACCAGTTACAACAAGCAATTCAGTAATTCCACCATCTATATGCACATCCAGTCATTCACCAACAGTTCTATATAGTCACTCATACATATACTCACTTATCATATGAAGTGATACACCTATACATCCTGTTACACACCGACAGTCATCCAAAAGTTACTCACACACATACTCACACGTGCAAATAAACTATTGAACATCCATTTATTTGAATATAGAGTTATACACACACTTCCACCTTACTTGTATTGAAAATTACACATATTTATTCTCTTAAACAATCACTTATAGAAACACATACTTATTTAAACAGGAACTCTTACAATCTCTTACTCTCACATATACTCACTTATATACATCAATATTCACATATACTAGATTAAAACATATGTAGTTACTGATAAAGACACTAGTGAGACAGTCATTCACTCACTAACAAACACATATACACACTCATCCATCCATACAGTCCTGCACATATGCTGTCTTCAAAACACATACAAACAGCGAGTCAGTCACTCATGCATCTATGTGCTAAGTAATACCCCCACCAAACCATATAGACACTCATACTGATACTAAGAGAAACATCTAATAACCCATATACATACGCATGTAGCTACTTACCAACACATGTAGCCACTTATACACAAAGTGAAACACTAATAAATGAATTTAAATATTTAAACATAACTCACTAATATTTATTTTTCAGAAAGACACACATTCACTGGATGGTGTCATAAGTGATGTCACTGACCATGTCATGAGTGATGTAATATGTGATGTCATCAGCAGTGCATTGCACGCGCAAGTTATAGTGAGTCCGACTAACTATAACGTGGGAATTTCAATGGTTTTATATCAGTAAAATTTCCAGCTAACTATAACTGGTGTGAAACCTATGGTTTTTTCAGTGAATTTAATAGGTTTTTTAAAAGCTAATTCCTAACTATAACTGGTGTGAAACCTATGGTTTTTTCAGTGAATTTCAAAGGTTTTTTAAAAGCTAATTCCTAACTATAACTGGTGTGAAACCTATGGTTTTTTCAGTGAATTTCATAGGTTTTTTAAATGCTAATTCCTAACTATAACTGGTGTGAAACCTATGGTTTTTTCAGTGAATTTCATAGGTTTTTTAAAAGCTAATTCCTAACTATAACTGGTGTGAAACCTATGGTTTTTTCAGTGAATTTCATAGGTTTTTTAAATGCTAATTCCTAACTATAACTGGTGTGAAACCTATGGTTTTTTCAGTGAATTTCATAGGTTTTTTAAATGCTAATTCCTAACTTTTTATTCATACTCAACATGCAAGACATCTACAGAGGAGATGGAGTGCACTTCTCAGATGAGGGGAATAGAATATTCCTCCTGAATTTAAGAATGTGTATTGGAACCTACTTGTAGGTACCTAAATCAACCACAGAACCCAAAAGCTCTTTTCAGAGCTACCCTAACTCTGATCATTCAAAGCGTTTATTTTTTTCTAACTTTTTTCACTATTTTTCACCAAAGTACGCGTACGAGTACGCTTAAAAGTGCGCGCACCAGGCGCTACCCCCGCGAAAAATTAAATTTTTTTTTTTTTTTTTTACGTTTATGAGCCTCCTAAGCCCCCCTCAGAAAACCTAGAGGGTCAAGAACTCTCTACAGTTCCCCCTTCTATCCATTCCGAACATTGTTTACCCTCCATCTTGTGTCTCGATTGTTCCGAAACACAAAATGGATGACTCCCGTTACGCTGCCCGTGCGCGTACTAGAGCGCGCACTAGTAAGCGCAAAATAAAAAAAGGTGGGAAAATAATTTACGGAAAACCCAATGGAGACACTTTCATCAAATATAGAATACGCCCTACTACATAGCAGTCCCTACCATTTGCCCAAATTTGGTGAAATTCCATTGAGACATTTAGGCTACAGGCCTGTCTAAATATCCTGAGGTAAATTACATGACAAAAACACACTTGTAATGTTAGAATTTACAACCAATTAAAAAGTATCTCTCATTTTCTACGATTTTTTCCTGTCGTTTGATTGGTTAAGTACAACAATATATATAAAAGAAGAGAGGGAAACACAGCCATTTTGACTACTGCTTCCTGAAGTACACTTGAAAACAAATTTCACTGTCAACTTCAACTAATTTCTCTAAGGTAACTTCTAATTATGGAAGTATATTGTACACGTTAAGTTTATTTCTTAAAAAATATTCTGTTAGTGATATGCTATCCCTCTTTAATAGTTAGAGATAGACATAGACTTCTCTGTAATAGTTATGGATTGAGTTAGGCTTCTCTGGTATACTAGCTCTACTAATATAGTTAATTTATATGCAATTTTCAGAAAGAAAATGGAAGGAGAAAATAAGGCAAATGATACTTCTATCAAAGTAAAGGTGGAAAAACCAGAAGATGAAAAAAAAGAAGTTGATTTCATGGATGACTCTTTGGATGAACAGTTTATAGAATGTTTGGAAGAAATTGAATCATGTACATATAATTATGAGGAAATTCCGGACAATATTATGTTAGAAATTTTATTAAATTATGAAAAAGAATCAGAGGAATAAATTTATCTTTAATAATTTCAATTGTTTCAGACAATATTCTTTTTTATATGTAATTCATGAAGTATTACCAAAAATGTTTAAAATATAAAGTGAGACTTATAGTATACTGTTCAACTATTTTTCTGTTACATAGTAAGTTTACTCATACTTACTACCTTTCTCCCACTATATTATCTCATATGAATATTTTACACCTCATTTTCATAAGTGAACAGGACAGACTACTCATGATCCCCTAGAAATTATCAGGGAGTGCTTAAAAGATCTTTTTCACCAAAGTACGCGTACGAGTACGCTTAAAAGTGCGCGCACCAGGCGCTCCCCCCGCGAAAATCGAAAAAAAAAAAAAATTTTTTGAGGCCCCGCGGTGCCCTTTAATGGCCCCCATATCAAACCTAGGGGGTCAGGGGGGGTCTACCCTGCCCCCTTATGGTCAATTCCACCCTTTGTTTTTGCCACCTCTTATGACTAGATTTTACCGATAGACAAGATGGCGGCCGCTCCGGACTGTTTAGAATGTTTACAGACAACTGAGAGCCAATCAGCTTTCTGCGCGCAAGTCGCGTGTCGCGCCGGGAGCGCTCACGGGTGCGCGCACGGGAGCGCGGCTATAGATATATATATTTTTTTGAACCTTAATTACTTAAAATCCACTGGAGCACATATCTTGAGACATAGCAAAGGCACATCGGGCTACCAGTCCCTACAATTTTGCCAAGTTTGGTGGAAATCCATTCAGCCGTTCGGGCTAAAAGTGAAATCGACCGCCCTATGGAAATTAACATGGGGAAAACGCGTTTTGGGACCCCCCTTTTATCTCGGCCCCCGCTTGACGAATCCCCCCCAAACTTTCAGGGAAGGACCGGACCGCCATGAGACCATTTTCCTGAAAATTTCAGGCAGATTCGTCAACCGGCGCCAAAGTTATTCAAAATAGAATGTTGAGATTTAACATTGAAAATTATCCTAACTATAACTACCTACTGGCGACCGCCAGTAGGTAATATATATATATATATATATATATATAGATATAGATATATATATAGATATATATATATATATAGATATATATATATATATATATATATATATATATATATATATATATATATATATATATATATATATATATATATATATATATATATATATATATATATATATATATATATATATATATATATATATATATATATATATATATATATATATATATATATATATATATATATATATATATATATATATATATATATAACGGTAAAACAAACATGAAGTGTTAGGCCCTCAATTGGGAGTGTTGCATATGGATTTATGGATGCCGGCTCTGATCAGGAGAAGCCCTGCCGCTGAAGTACGGATCCGTAGCGTGATAAAGAAAGAGATGCTCAGGGACCTTTGTGTCCAGTTGGTTGGCTGAAATTATAAGGATTAAAGTGGTTTTCCACGACAACAGCCAACTGTGGATTTTGAATTGATCAGGAGGCATAAGGGCAAAACCACTACAGATGTAAAGAAAGGAGTAGAGATTTCACTTACCAGAATGCAACTGTTGTACACGCCCAGTGGGGCGGAATATTTGAACTGCACAGCTACAGTGATACTTATTGATGCCGTTCCTCTGATGCCTGAGCTAGTGATGAAGGGAGATAAGACTCCAGAAACGCATTTGGACAAGCCAAGGCAAATAGACTCTGTTGCTTGTAAGGATTCCAATTTTTTCTTTTGATACCACCTCAATTGGGAGTGTTGCATATGGTTATATATATATATATATATATATATATATATATATATATATATATATATATATATATATATATATATATATATATATATATATATATATTCACTGAAAAAACCATAGGTTTCACACTAGTTATAGTTAGGAATTAGCATTTAAAAAACCTATTAAATTCACTGAAAAAAACATAGGTTTCACACCAGTACACCAGTTATAGTTAGCTGGAAATTTTATTGACATAAAACCATTGAAATTCCACGTTATAGTTAGTTGGACTCACTATAACTTGCGCGTGTAATGCACTGCTGATGACGTCACATATTGCATCACTCATGACATGGTCAGTGACATCACTCATGACATCACTGATGACACCATCCAGTGAATGTGTGTCTTTCTGAAAAATCAATATGTTTTATATACATATTTGTAAAGGTCAATGGACGAATAAATGTTTAAATAAGGGTGTTAATGGATGTTTTATAAAAAAATAAATTGATTGATTAACTGGCTTATTAAGTGTATCTTAGTGAATACATATATTAGCGAATATTGTTTAAATATTTAAATGTTTGTATCAGTGTTTCACTTTGTGTATAAGTGGCTGCATGGGTTGGTGAGTAGCTACATGTGTGTGTATATGGGTTATTAGATTTTTTTTTAGTATCAGTATGAGTGTCTGTATGGTTTAGTGGGGGTGTTACTTAGCACATAGATGCATAAATGACTGACTCACTGTTTGTATGTGTTTGGAAGACGGCATATGTGGAGGACTGTATGGATGGATGAGTGTGTATATGTGTGTGTTAGTAAGTGAATGACTGTCTCACTAGTGTCTTTATCAGTAACTACATATGTTTTAATCTAGTATATGTGAGTATTGATGTATATAAGTGAGTATGTGTGAGAGTGAGAGATTGTAAGAGCTCCTGTTTAAATAAGTATGTGTTTCTATAAGTGATTGTTTAAGAGAGTAAGTATGTGTAAGTTTCCTTAGAAGTAAGGTGGTAGTGTGTGTATAGCTGTATATGCAAATAAATGGATGTTCAATAGTTTATTTGCATGTGTGAGTATGTGTGTGAGCAACTTTTGGAAGACTGTCGATGTGTTACAGGATGTATAGGTGTATCACTACATATGATGAGTGAGTATATGTATGAGTGACTATATAGAACTGTTGGTGAATTAGTGGAAGTGTATATAAATGGTGGAATTACTGAATTGGTTGTTGTAACTGGTATGGGTATCTCCACTTTTTTGAAAATGTTAGTTTCTATTTTTGAATATGTGTTTCAAGGGTTACTTTACAGTGAAAGGAGGTCTGTCACTCTGTCACAAGGATGGTGTCATCAGTGATGTCATGAGTGATGTCACTGACCATGTCATGAGTGATGTAATATGTGACGTCATCAGCAGTGCATTACACGCGCAAGTTATAGTGAGTCCAACTAACTATAACGTGGAATTTCAATGGTTTTATGTCAGTAAAATTTCCAGCTAACTATAACTGGTGTGAAACCTAGGGTTTTTTCAGTGAATTTAATAGGTTTTTTAAATGCTAATTCCTAACTATAACTAGTGTGAAACCTATGCTTTTTTCAGTGAATTTCAAAGGTTTTTTAAATGCTAATCCCTAACTATAACTGGTGTGAAACCTATGGTTTTTTCAGTGAATATATATGTATATATTAATATAATACCTTTTTTTAAAGTATATTCATTTTTTTTTAATGTTTCATCTTGGAGCGCTCCCGGTGCGCGCCCCGGTGCGCGTACCGGTGCACGTCCCCGGAGCGTACCAAAAAAAAAGAAAAAAAAATAATGAAGGAGTGAGCATGTGCAAAGGGGACAGAGAGTGGTGTAAAGAGAAAGAGAGCTAGAAGGAAGAACACAGAGGGACTTTGTAATAGATAGTAAAACAGAGAAAAGGTATAAGTGGAAGTAACTGAGAAAAGGAAAATGAATAAGGGAGCAAAAGAAGAGAAGAAAGAGGAAGAAGACTAAAGCAGAGGTTCTGGGAGAATGTGAATGGGTGAAGAAAGTAAAAGGAAGGAAAGTAAAGGATGGGGAATGACGGGTAGTGACGGAACCAGAGAAAAGGAACAGCCGTAACGGAGGGAAAGAAAAGAGCAGTGAGTGTAAGTAAAGAGAAGTGAAAAAGAGTGGATAAAAGTGAATAAGGGTAAGATATGGGGAGTTACAGAGAGAAAGATCAGAGAGAGTAAAGGAAGGAAGGATAGAAAGGGACAGAGTGAACCAAAAAAGAAAGGAAAGTGAGGGAGTGTGGGTGAGCAGGATGACTGAAAGAAGTTGAATGTGTTAGGAAAGTAAGGAAAAGGTAAATAAACATGGAGGATAAGAATAAGTGAGGGAAGCAGATTAAGGAAACAGGGGTGAGGTAGAGTGTGAGAAAAGTAGTGAGGTTAAAGCAAAGGGTGATGACAAACTACATTTTTTAGTCACACTTACCATATAATTAATGAAAACTTACTTGCATGTTTAAACTACACTTTATATCTGTGAAAGACAAAAGAAAAAAAAGTTATAATTAGTAAAATATATATTTTAAAATAGAAGAAACAGGTCAAGAGGTAAAAAAAGTGTTCTAAGAAATAAAGCAAGAGTGAAGGATACAGAAACGTAAATAAAGTAATGTAGAAAGACAAAAAAGAGGGAAAAAGAAATAGAAGGAGAACAAATTACTGAAGGTAAGTAAGATACTAAAAGAATGTGACATACCAAAACGAAATCAGGAAAGAGAAGTAAGTAAAAGGAAAATGAGTGAAAGGGAAAGGAGTCTAAATGAGGATCTATTTACAAGAAAGAGGAATGGAAGAGGACTGAGAGTGACTGAAGGGGAGTCACAGAGTAAAGGGATGAAGGGAATGAGGTTAATATAGAACGATAGTGGAAAAAGGAGTGAGGAAGTAACTACACAGAAAGACTAAGGGAATGACTTAGTGAAGTGCAGTACAATGAGTGAAGAAAGGAAAAAGAGTAAAGGAGCAAAACAAGGAAAGAGAGGGGAAGAGAACTAAAGCAGTGGTACTGAGAGAATGTGAGAAAGCTGAAAAGTGGTGCAAGGGAGAGAGGAAATGCAGACAGTTGAAATTGGATTGAGGGGTTGTGAAAGAAGTGGAGTAAAGGAACAGCGATGAAACAAAGTGAAAAAAAGGCAGTGTAAGTGAGTAAAGAGAGCTGAAAAAGGGTGGAAAAATGGAAAATGAGTGTGAGACAATGGGAATACAATATAAATTACACAATGCAAACTATAGAATAACTTATAGAACATGTTAGATAGTTTATTTTTGCTGTTCTCAGAATATATTGAATTTCACTAAAAACAGTGAGTTTAAACTCTTCATCATATAACAGCGGGAAAAAAAACACAATCTAATAGATTGTGTTTTAAAAAACCCATATAAACTTACAAATCATATATGTACACTAATCTTTGATTCACCTACTTTTCCATGAGACCAAATAGTAGATAGTGAAGGTCCTTTTCATTAGAAAATACTCTTCTGTTTTCTAAAACTTCCATTTCATCGACTTTCTATAAAAAAAGCTCTAAGAACATCTGAAATAATTCTCAACGTTTTCATTTTCCTCCTTGTGTTAAGATATAATTTATTCCTCATACCTTCAACTTTCCTTACGGCCAAATAGTGTCAGATATATGAGTATATTTTGAAATTTCTCTAATTAAACTCTGAAATTTCCGTTTATTCGAAGTTTTCAAAGAAAAGATAACATTTTCACAATCTTTAAAAATTCATATTCCCTTTTTTGATCACTCATGTTCAACATTTCCTATAATACTGATATCACTTACTATGAGATCCACTAACAGTACCTATTTGAGATAAATAATTTTAAACATTAGACTAACTAAGTAACTAACTTTTATTAACTGCACCCGTCTTCATAGGCCAATTACCTTTACTAAAATTTTGGTTTTAAAAACACTAGGTAAGAATTTTTTTAGTCAAAAAGCAAACGTTGTTTATAAGTCAAATGAGAATCATTGCAGTAACTCCAACCTTTTTGACATTTTAAGTAGCATGTATAATGTCCTGATGTTGTTGAAGGACCATCATGATAAATAATAGCTACAGTTGTAAAAGTTCTTCCTGCAATTGATAACTGAGAAGCCACAACATTTTTGATACAAGTTGTCAATTTAGTTCCATCAGGCCTACATCGTTGGAAAACTAAAATCACATACTGACCATAACTTTGTATAAATAATGTGGACAGCATTGGACACTTACATTGGGTACACACCATATTATGATCAGCTGCTTGAACTAGATTATTAAATGGCACTGATTTGCAGTCTGGTAAAGTCAAATATATAAACCTTTCAGTGTCTATTCTAGTAGTACTTAATAAACTACAATTCTCACAGTCATGCTGCCATTGATAAGAAAGGCTAAAAAGATTTTCTACATCTTCACCTTCATCTTCCAAAACACCAAACATATACATTAAAAATTCCTGACAATCCTGCTGAATGTTCTGTGAAAATTTTTCTTGACCAAAACACATGTCTAAAATATTTCGAATTTCTGTTACACTTTCTATTTTTGCTCTATCACTGCTACATTTCTCAAACACAGAATTCAATAAACCGCACAATCTTTGATCCCGATTTTCAACAATCTGTTCTCGTAAAGTTTTAAGAAAAAAAACAACATTAACCACTACATTAGCATAGCAGTTGACACCAAAACTGTTTTCAAATTGAAATCCAACAACATCTTGAACAGAACCCTTTTTCTTTCTGCTTACAATTACATTTTCATCTACTTTTTGTCTTTTTGCTACTACCTCACTACAATTACTCTCATTTCTTCTTTTTTGGCCTACCACACGTTTTTCAAACAGAGGATATTGTGGCAAATGTGGAGCATACTCTCTTCTTAATCTATTGTATTCTTTAACACAATCCAGATCTGCACAAATCTTTGTGTCATCACACTTAATCAAATACAATCCCGATAAAGTTCTGACTCGTGATAATGCCACATATGCCATACCCTATTTGAACACAGAACTTCCAATGTACACCAAAGCACTATCTACACTTAAACCTTGAGATTTATGAATTGTCACCGCATATGCCAAATAAACAGGAAACTGTTTTCGGTGAACATATAAGTCTTTTACAAGCAAAAATCTAGCAGAACAACGACTGATTTGTTGAACTTGCTCAATGCCATCAAATTTAATTTTTAAAAATTCAATTCCATCTCTATTTCTATAATTCATAAAATCAACAACATGATCAATTGCTCCATTTACCAGACCTCTTTCAACATTTAAATTCCTTCTCAAAATGATACTACAATTAAAACACACATTCAGAGTCTTTTCAAAACCAGCTGTTTTAGATATACTCTTCTCTAATGAATCCAATTTTGATTTCAAATTTTCTGACAAAATAATTGTTGCTCCCATATGCTCAATTTTATCTATTGCTTCTAGTTTCACAATCTCTTCATTTTCTAACTCTAACATTTTGTTGTTGAAGATTGAAAATTCTTGCAGAGTTGGCATCAAACATATTCCAGATTTGTTCTTAGTAATTTTCTTAAAAATATTCTCTGGAAGAATGTTTTCATTTGGATACAAATTTGAAATTAATTGTGCATGTAAAGCTTCTTTCGCATTCTCGCTTACTTTTTCGATTCTTATATCTTGTAGAATCTTTTTATAATCTTCATCCTTGGCCTGTCCCATATTTTGAAACAGTTCTGCATATTTGAAATTTAACCATATATTAACGTTTCCAATGCTTCCAAGGGACTTCCTGGTATCTTCATGTGTAAGCATTTTAAACACTGGTTTTCCTTTTACTGGACTCAACTGCAATAGATCTCCAAAAATAATAATGTGTTTTCCTCCAAATAACACATCATACTCTGTTCTAAGAATTTCTTGCATTCTCAAATGCACAAAAGCAAGCATTAGATTTGAGACCATGCTTACTTCATCAATGATAAGAAGTTTCATTTTCTTCTGGACTCTGGAAACTTCAGAACACGCATCTCCAGATAACTTGTTGTAATGGAATTTATTATCATGCTCAACTGGCAGCATCAGTAAACGATGAAGAGTAATCCCTTTAATGTTATGTGCTGCCAGTCCAGTTGGAGCAGTTACAACACAAGACAACAGTGAATCAGTCCTTTTCTGCAAATAAGTTGCAATTGCTTTAATCAGAAAACTTTTTCCTGTCCCCGCTTCTCCACTTACATACAGTCGAACAGGCTCAAATGATGTACATGAGCACTCTTTTTTCTCATGTCTGAATCCATGTTCAATCTGTTCTGTGACTTCATCATATATCTTTTTCTGCTCAATGTTTAGTTGCTTTACCAAATCTTCTAAGTTAACTACATCCTCTTGAGCTTGTTCCATAGCTCTTTCCACCTCATCCATGGCAGTGGCAGCTTCATTTTGGATAATTGGTCCTCCTAGTGGATCCTGACTCAATGAAGTAGAACTCTGATTATCTTGAGAATTGTTTCTGGCAATCTCTTCAGCAATTGTGGCTTCTTGCTCTATTTCTTCGTTCAACATTTGCAGATAATTTGGAAAAACAGGACATTCTATGCTATCCTTGGTTGCATTAAAAGAATCTTCGTAACAGAGAAAATCTCCAAGTAGTTCCTCTTCTGTACGCCCTGGCTTAAAGAGTTGCAAAAGAGCTAAATAGTAAAATTCTCTTTTGTCTGGAGAATCACAACTCAATTTTCGATGATTAATCAAATGGCCTTTTTTCTGCTTCACTAGACATCCTTCATTTCCAATGACAGCATATTTTCCATTATTGATATCTTCTGTGATGTTCCTTTCATAACTATAGTTTTGCAGAACTTCATACAAACAAGTGTTCTCAAGGTGACTACTTCTATTTGGATAGTATGTATCCAACATGTTTGTCTTCAAAATATCTGTACTATTTGGTTCTTTCTCCGCCAAATACTCAATTTCTAGTACAGATTTCAAAACTCGGTTTCGTGTTGCATCAAGACCTAGACTCACCCAAAGATTGTTCTAGATTTGGCATAGAGACTTGCTGATTATAACCGATCAGAACATTCATATGCTCCAATTTCTCGATGCGACAACATCTTCAGACTGTAACTGTATAATTTCTTGCTTAGACTCTTTTCATGTGAAATGTCCTCCCACATTTTCTTTAGTTCTGTCTTTTCTTTTTTTGTGATGTAAGATGTCACATATCGAGCCAGAGCAATAGAGTTGTCAGCAACAAACTGAATATCCATGTTAGCATTCCACATGGACAAAATCACTGGGTTGTAGTCATTGATGTACTTGGACTCTTCGTTTCTTTTTAAATTGTATTTATTTTTGGGTGATTTCCTTGTCACAGTATGTCGTAGAGATGACATCAAATTATTTACTCTTCCCTTAGAAATCACTGGTCGTGGAAACGCAAAACGACATTTTATGTAGAACTTTTCATTGTTTTTGAATTTTCGACGACAGTACTTCCAACAACGATGGGATTGGAAGCGTAAAACTTGTTGCCTTAAATTGTTTTCTTCAGTACTTTTCGGAACAGCACATGCTGAATACTCTTCAATGAAACTCATCACTGTTTCATCCGAATCTGATCCAAATTTGGGTGCATCTTTAATTCACAACAACATATGTATATGAGGAGCACCTCTCGCTTGATACTCCTTTCTCCAAAAGAAATCCAAAACCTCTCCAAGAGGAGGATTTTTTTATGGGTAATAACAGACATCATAGCTTCAAATCTATGATTGAAATATCTGCATACATTCACTGGATCCAAAGAACACAGTTCTCCTGGTGTTTTCAATTCTATATCTTGTATATTAGCATTTGCCTCGCGTAGAAAGTCAAGTAAGTTGTCCCATGCATACTCAGCACAGCTAAGAGTGAGGAACCATGTAGGAGTTCCTAAGTTTCTTAGCATACATTTCAATTCCCTATGACGACGGTACCAATACTCATTTGTACCACGCTGACATGCCATGAGATTGATTAGATGAGATTCCAAAATATTATCTTGCTGATTGACTTTCTCCATAAAGTCCCTTGCCGAAACATTTTGCAGATGTGCTCCACTTTTCAGTATATGATTTACTGCATATGAAAGTCCAGACAAGTCACTTTCATACAGTAGATTAAACAAATATGGAATGCATTGACGAAACCTAGAATCTTCAGCATATAATCTTAAAGTCCGGTATTCAGAAGCAGGAATTTGAACTGGTCGATCGTCATATCGTCCACCTCGACCTGTTGGAAATAGCTGTGGAAAACAACAAGCTTCCAAACTTTCTTCCCATACACTAATGGGACTTCCTTTTGCTGTTTTCATTTGAAACAAGTCAATTGCATTCCCCATTACTTCTTTGGAATGCAAAGGATGAACAGTATAATGTTCATATATTTCTTCACCTCTAGACACATCAACTTTTTCAATTTGGCCGACTGAACAATCACTGTCTTCTGCAACTATTTCCTCTGCTTCAACACATACATGTTTGTAGTACTCATTGTTTTTGACCAAATACAACGTTGCCTTTTTGACTTTCCTAACATCCACTAAATCTTGCCAGATTTTCTTACTCTTTGTTGGAACCCCATTAACTAGAATAACTAAAGGTTCCTCTTCCACTTTTTCTACACCAATTATTACAATATTTTACTTGAAATCTAGAGGCAAATAAACAACTCTTCCCTTTAATCCTCTCTGTAAATCTGAAGGAGGCAATTTCCCTGTCTTAGGCTCCATGCGAACAATTGCCTGAAAAGGATGGACACATTGAATCAAAATAGATTCATATGTATTTAAATCCATCAATTCAGAAGGAATGTCTACCAACTCCAAATTATTATAAACAGCTCTAGCAGGCATTCTGTTTTCATTTAATTTATTATAACAATATTTACAAATACGCTGATCAAAACTCAAATCAAAAGAATTCTCCACCAACAAATAAGTTGCAAAATTCCTCCATTCACTATTATTTTTCATTTCACTTTTTGCATATAAATCAACTAACCTAGTCTGAATCTTATAATGAGTCCGTCGACAACACACACAAGTAAAATTAGGCCTTTCACTTGATTTCAACTGAAACTTGCTAATTTCCTGGTCAAACTTTTCTGCACTTGAAATCTGTACATTGTCTTCCACATTATCTTGTATTACTGTGTCCATTTCTACACTGTCCTCTTTTTCACAAAAATAACAAATCTCAATTTCTTCACAAATCTTCTTCACATCTAATTCAGTTCCATGCAAAAGAGCACTGTTTAACTGTTTAAGCTTAAGTGCTGGACTTTTTGCAAAATACAACCTTCTCACTAATTTCCTCATTTTGTTATGATGCACTGCTAACATCCTAAAATGATGAAAAACACTCTGACATACTTTTCTAGAAAGACAAGCCAATGAATGTCCATGCAAACCTGTGTTTTCTCTCACTCTGCAAGGATCTAAGTCTTGCAACATCTTCATTTTTTGTTTTAGACTTTTCTTACTATATGTACGTAAGAAGTTACAAAGCACATCGATAGAATCCTGTTGCACACTACAAATACTACTACACTTCCAATTGTACACTGGACCCTTAGTACGTCTTCCTAAAACTTCATCACTTAATACCTCTTCTACATCTCTAGACACAAGTTTCTCTTTTTCAATCGGACAACCATCTTTCACCTCATATGCTCGACCACTGGTGTCAACTGCATGCACTAAATCAATCTCCTGAAAGTAACTCTCCTCGTTAAAAAATGGCTCACAACTTGAACTATGCATCCATTCTCCAGAAAAAACTTTACAAAAATGAGTTCGATTAATTACTCTTTTGGATCTACTGTTTGATTTGAAAACATCAATTGTCTTGTTAAGTGTCCTAATTCTATTGATTACTAAAATAAATAATTTGTTCTTAACTTCAAAAGCTTGATCAACAATCTTCTCTACATTTTTCTTTTTCTTATAAAAAGCAGCTCTCTTTGTACCTTTCTTAATGTTTTTTAATAAATTTAAAACTACCCTATTACGAAACATTCGTTTCCGAATGTCCCTAAATTCATTTTTCCTTCTATTCCTATACATATTATTGTCTCCTGCTGCAGTAGTAAGATTTTGGAAGGGCCTCTCCTTTCTCTTCAAATTTGCTCTCTCCTTCTGTAAATTCACATGTACATTATCATTTTTTTGATTGAGATATATTCCGAAGAAAGGACTTCGTTGTCTTACCAGGAGCTTTTTTTGACGTTTTTTGTAGTATTTGTTGTAGGACACTGCTTTAATTCCGTTGCTCTTTTTGTTTTTTTTCGCATAGCATCTTTCCTTCTCCTCTGGCTTGAGGGCATATTTCCTTACAATTAAAATGTTGATTTATATCTGTGGTAAAAAAAACCACATTATAGACCACTATTACCAAACAACAAAGCAATGACTATAAGTAAACAATATAAACACTATAATGCTTATACATATGACCTTATCTCTGTTTTTTAAATGTTATTCTAAAAAAATATTTTGAGCACATGAATTGGTTTTACATTATTGACAAGGATTAGATAGTACCATTGATTTGCCCCCAAAATCGTTTTTTGAATAACATTTTAGAAACACAGCGCAGGTCCTATGTACAAGCATTCAATTTCACTTCTGAAACCTCACTATTTCACAAAATACAAATCCTCTATCTTGCAAATGTTGATAGCAAGCATTATCAAAAAGCCACACACAAACCAATAGCAAAAAACTCAGGGCCTTATTTATGAAGGCCTTGCGCCACTGGTGCGTCATTTTTTTCCCATGTTAAAAGTGACGCACCAGCGGCACAAGGCAATCGTAAATAAGGCCCAAATGTAAATACCATTGCTATGCCCCTAAAATCGTTTTTTGAATAACATTTTAGAACCACAGCGCAGGTCCTATGTACAAGCATTCAATTTCACTACTGAAACCTCACTGTTTCACAAAATACAAATCCTCTATCTTGTAAATGTTAATAGCAAGCATTATCAAAAAGCAAGACACAAACCAACAGCAAAGAAACTCAGGGCCTTATTTATGAAGGCCTTGCGCCACCGGTGTGTCATTTTTTTCCCATGTTAAAAGTGACGCACCGGCAGCACAAGGCAATCATAAATAAGGCCCAAATGTAAATACCATTGATTTGCCCCAAAACAGTCTTTTGAATAACATTTTAGAACCACAGCGCAGGTCCTATGTACAAGCATTCAATTTCACTACTGAAACCTCACTATTTCACAAAATACAAATCCTCTATCTTGCAAATCTTGATAGCAAGCATTATCAAAAAGCAAGACACAAACCAACAGCAAAGAAACTCAGGGCCTTATTTATGAAGGCCTTGCGCCACCGGTGCTTCACTTTTTTCCCATGTTAAAAGTGACGCACCAGCGGCACAAGGCAATCATAAATAAGGCCCAAATATCAATACCATTGATTTGCCCCTAAAATCGTTTTTTGAATAACATTTTAGAAACACAGCGCAGGTCCTATGTACAAGCATTCAATTTCACTACTGAAACCTCACTATTTCACAAAATACAAATCCTCTATCTTGCAAATCTTGATAACAAGCATTATCAAAAAGCAACACACAAACCAACAGCAAAAAAACTCAGGGCCTTATTTATGAAGGCCTTGCGCCACCGGTGCGTCATTTTTTCCCATGTTAAAAGTGGCGCACCAGCAGCACAAGGCAATCATAAATAAGGCCCAAATGTAAATACCATTGATTTGCCCCTAAAATCGTTTTTGAAAAACATTTTAGAAACACAGCGCAGGTCCTATGTACAAGCATTCAATTTCACTACTGAAACCTCACTGTTTCACAAAATACAAATCCTCTATCTTGTAAATGTTAATAGCAAGCATTATCAAAAAGCAAGACACAAACCAACAGCAAAGAAACTCAGGGCCTTATTTATGAAAGCCTTGCGCCACCGGTGTGTCATTTGTTTCCCATGTTAAAAGTACTGCACCGGCGGCACAAGGCAATCATAAATAAGGCCCAAATGTAAATACCATTGATTTGCCCCCAAAATCGTTTTTTGAATAACATTTTAGAAACACAGCGCAGGTCCTATGTACAAGCATTCAATTTCACTTCTGAACCCTCACTATTTCACAAAATACAAATCCTCTATCTTGCAAATCTTGATAGCAAGCATTATCAAAAAGCAAGACACAAACCAACAGCAAAAAAACTTAGGGCCTTATTTATGAAGGCCTTGCACCACCGGTACGTCACTTTTTTCCCATGTTAAAAGTGACGCAGCGGCGGCACAAGGCAATCATAAATAAGGCTTAAATGTAAATTCCATTGATTTGCCCCTAAAATCGTTTTTTGAATAACATTTTATAAACACAGCGCAGGTCCTATGTACAAGCATTCAATTTCACTACTGAAACTTTACTATTTCACAAAAAACAATTCCTCTATCTTGAAAATCTTGATAGCAAGCATTATCAAAAAGCAAGACACAAACCAACAGCAAAGAAACTCAGGGCATTATTTATGAAGGCCTTGCGCCACCGGTGCGTCATTTTTTTCCCATGTTAAAAGTGACGCACCAGCGGCACAAGGCAATCATAAATAAGGCCCAAATGTAAATACCATTGATTTGCCTACAAAATCGATTTTTGAATAACATTTTAGAAACACAGCGCAGATCCTATGTACAAGCATTCAATTTCACTTCTGAAACCTCACTATTTCACAAAATACAAATCCTCTATCTTGCAAATCTTGATAGCAAGCATTATCAAAAAGCAAGACACAAACCAACAGCAAAGAAACTCAGGGCCTTATTTATGAAGGCCTTGCGCCAACGGTACCTCACTTTTTTCCCATGTTAAAAGTGACGCACCGGCGGCACAAGGCAATCATAAATAAGGCCCAAATGTAAATACCATTGATTTGCCCCTAAAATCGTTTTTTGAATAACATTTTAGAAACACAGCGCAGGTCCTATGTACAAGCATTCAATTTCACTTCTGAAACCTCACTGTTTCACAAAATACAAATCCTCTATCTTGCATATGTAAATATCAAGCATTTCCAAAAATCATGCCACAAACCAACAAGAAAGAATCTCAATCTGCTTCCTAATTTGAGGTAACACAGGTGACATAATTCTAAAACATTCAAATATATTTCTTTACAGAGGCAGACACTATTAATTGCTTCTCAAAAAAATAAAAGCCATTGTTTTACCCCAAATCGTTTTTTTAAATAACTTTTTACAAACACAGCACAAGTCCTATGTACAAGCATTCAATTTTACTACTGAAACTTCACTATCTGCTTCCAAATCTTCTACATAGAGCAAATAAGTCCTTATCTAAATTTAATGAATCATTACTTACCTATACAAATGCTTTGGGAGATTGAGAACAGTGTCAGACACACACACCAATTTTTCTTTAGCAGAGCAAAAGGTATGAACCAAGACTGGCACAGAAAACCTCTAATTCTACACAGATATGCCTCATTTCAACCAATCAAAACTCTTCCCTCACTATTTTCAAACCAACACCCTTCCCCCTCTGAGACCTTTCTACCTGTTACCATAGCAACTCCCTCCTAACTGAACTCTCAGGTTCAAAAGTTTATTCTACAATGTTGCAAATTAAGTCAGCAAGGATGTTTGAGCTCTCAAAACACCAGCTTATCCAGGGCATTATTGCTTTAATTGACTTTTTCTTAACCATTTAAATTGCTTCTTTCACACAACACAACCATGCACCCTAACTTTCAGTTTTCAACTATCTGAATCCACCAATCATTTCTTGTGATTCAAGAGCAGGGAAACTCCACAATTTTTTTTTGTAAACTCCTACTGTCCCAACTGCCATTTCATTCCCACACTTCATCTGACTGCACCAGAACCTTCTCTCATCATGTATTCTGTGTGGATTATTGGACATAGCTACATCCACGGGGCTCAAAGGTATGCAGCTACCAGAAATTTTCACAACCTTGATTTATCAAATGTGGAAATCAAGTGGATTGGCCAGAGAGGATTGAGATGTCACCAATTGATACCATTGGTGAAACCCTTTTCGCATCTGCCAAACCCTGACCTCTTAATAGTGCACTGTGGTGGAAATGACTTGGGCACTTTGACTGGGGTTGGTCTGGAAATGCTTTTAAAGGACACCTTTGATCAATTGATGACACTTTTTCCACAAACTGCCTTGGTATATTCCAATATATGCCAAAGACAGAAATGGAACTGGTCCAACCAATTTTGTCCACAATTTGAGAAAGCACGGAAACATGTGAATAAATCTGTTTCTGCTTACATGTGAGACTATGGAATGGGTTCAAAATACAACAATAACTTGCGTTACAACATGCAAGACGTCTACAGAGGAGATGGTGTGCACTTCTCAGATGAGGGGAATAGAATATTCCTCATGAATTTAAGATTGTGCATTGGAACCTACTTGTAGGTACCTAAATCAGCCACAGAACCCAAAAGCTCTTTTCAGAGCTACCCTACCTCTGATTACTCAAAATGATTATCTTTCTCTAACTTTTTTCACTATTTTTCACCAAAGTACGCTCCCCGGTGCGCTCCCCGGTGCGAGTACCGGGCGCTCCCCCCGCAAAATTATTATTTTTTTTGGGGGCATATATGCCCCTCCTAAACTCCCCTCAGAAAACCTAGAGGGTCAGGGGGTGTCTACTGTGCCCCTTTTTACTCATTCCCAACGTTGTTTGTCCTCCATCTTGTGTCTCAATTCGACCGAAACACAAAATAGCGGACTCCCGTAGCGCTCCCGGTACACGTACCGGGGCGCGCACCGGTAAGCGCTCCGAAAAAAAATGTGGGAAACGAAATTACATAAAAACCACTGGACAGACTTTCACCAAATATAGAATAGACCCTACTACATACCAGTCCCTACCATTATTCCACATTTGATGGTATTCCATTGAGCCATTTGGGCTGTAGCCCTGTCTAAATATCCTGAGGTAAATTACATGACAAAAACACATATGAAAGTGTTAGAATTTTCAACCAATTAAAATGTTACTTTCATATCCTACTTTTTTTCGTGACATTTGACTGGTTATGCACATGAATATAAATGAAAAATGAGAGGGAAACACGGCCATTTTGACTACAACTACCTGAGATACATCTTTAAAAGATTTCCTCATTTATCTTCATCACCTTTCTATAAGGTAAGTTATAAATTTGTGAAGGGGCACTTTAAGTTCATTTGTAAAAACGTTTTCTGACAGTTATTTACTGTCCCTCTGTTATATTTACAGATTCAGATAGGCTTCTCTGTTATAGTTATAGATTGAATTAAGCTTCTCTGGTATAATTTTGAATTATATTAGGCTTCTTCACATACACTTTTTTATATTTCTACTTCCTACCACATACCATACACTACCCAAAGATAACTTCACTGTTTATAACTCACAAATAGCTGTCTAAATTTAAAGCCAACAGTACCCTAACTCTACTAATATAGTTAATTTTTATGCAATTTTCAGAAAGAAAATGGAAGGAGAAAAACAAGCAAATGTTACTTCTATCGAAGTAAAGGTGGAAAATCCAGAAGAGCAAAAAGATAAAGTTGATTTCATGGATGACTCTTTGGACCAACAGTTTATAGAATGTTTGAAACAAATGGAATCATGTACTTATAATTATGAGGAAATACCGGACAATATTATGTTACAAGTTTTATTAAATTATGAAAAAGAATCAGAAGAATACATTTATATTTAATAATTTTAAATTGTTTGAGACAATATTCATTTTTATATGTAATTCATGAAGTATTACCGAAATGATTATTTTAAAAAATGAGACTTATAGTATACTGTGCAACTTTTTTGTGTTACATAGTAAATTTACTCATAGTTACTACATTTCTCCCACTATATTATCTCCTATGTGTATTTTACATCTCTTTTTCATCATAAGGGAGCAGGATAGACTACCTATGATCCCCTAGGACTTCTCAGGAAGTGCTTAAAGGATCTGTTTCTGCTTTCCTGACAGACTATGTTATGGATTCCATATACCACAATAACTTCTATAACAACATGCACGATATCTACAGAGGAGACAGTGTACATTAAATTTAAGTCCCTGCATTGGTACCTACATGTAGGTACTTAAATAAATAAAATAAAACAACAAAAAGAACATTTCTTTAAAACAGCTATTTTTTTTAAACTGTCATTATTTTTCCCCATGGTACGCTCCCTGGTGCGCGTACCGGGAGCTCACCCCGCAAAAATCGAAAAGAAAACATTTCTTTTTTTTGGCCCCGCGGGACCCTTTTATGGCCCCCACATAAAACCTAGAGGGACAGGGGGGTCTACTATGCCCCCTTATGGTCAATTCCCCCTTTTTTTTGCCACCTCTTGTGTCTCGATCCTACCAAGACACAAGATGGCGGCCGCTCCGGACTGTTTCGAATGTTTACAGACACCCGAGAGCCAAGTAGCTTTCCGTGCGCAAGTCGCGTAGCGCGGCCTGTGCACGCCCCGGTGCGCGTACCGGGGCGTGCTTATAGATATATATTTTTTTGAACCTAAATTACTCAAAATCCACTGGAGCACATATCTTGAGACATAGCAAAGGCACATCGGGCTACCAGTCCCTACAATTTAGCCAAGTTTTGTGCAAATCCATACAGCCGTTCGGGCTAAAAGTGAGTTTGACTGCCCTATGGAAATTAACATGGGGAAAACACGTTTTGGGACCCCCATTTTATCGCGGCCCCCGCTTGACGAATCCCCCGCACATTTTCAGGGAAGGGGCGGACCACGAAGTTTGAGAAATTCACGAAGATTCGTCCTCCGGCGCCAAAGTTATTCCCAATAGAATGTTGCGGATTTCCTTTGGAAAGTAGATCCTAACTTAACTACCTACTGGTGACCGCCAGTAGGTAATATATATATATATATATATATATATATATAAATATATATATATATATATATATATTCACTGAAAAAACCATAGGTTTCACACCAGTTATAGTTAGGAATTAGCATTTAAAAAACGTATTAAATTCACAGAAAAAACCGTAGGTTTCACACCAGTTATAGTTAAATGGAAATTTTACTGACATAAAACCATTGAAATTCCCACGTTATAATTAGTTGGACGCACTATAACTTGCGCGTGTAATGCACTGCTGATGACGTCACATATTACATCACTCATGACATGGTCAGTGACATCACTCATGACATCACTGATGACACCATCTTTGTGAGAGAGTGACAGTGACCATGTCATGAGTGATGTACTATGTGACGTCATCAGCAGTGCATTACACGTGCAAGTTATAGTGAGTCCAACTAACTATAACGTGGGAATTTCAATGGTTTTATGTCAGTAAAATTTCCATCTAACTATAACCGGTGTGAAACCTATGGTTTTTTCTGTGAATTTAATAGGTTTTTTAAATGCTAATTCCTAACTATAACTGGTGTGAAACCTATGGTTTTTTCAGTGAATTTCATAGGTTTTTTAAATGCTAATTCCAAACTATATATAAGGCCCCAAACCTATGTTTGTTTCTTTGAATTTCAAAATTTGGTTAATAGCAAATGTCTATAGCTATGAAATGTAATATTTTTGAAAATGATTGAATCCTATATTTTATTTGTATTTTAAACAATTTTTTTAAATTTTTTTTTTTATTTTTGACCCTGGAGCGCTCCCGGGGCGCGCCCCGGTGAGCGCCCTGGAGAGCATAGTCATTTGAAGCGCCCCGGTGCGCGAACCGGGAAGCGCCCTGTTAGCGCCAATGTCACGGTCGAAAACAACATTGTGCCGTGTCGCGTAAGCATGACGTATCACGTAGCCGCGTGATGCGTCTTATGGCGCGTCGCGTAAGCGCGACGTATCGCGTTGCCGCGCGATGTGTCTTATGATGCGCTGCGTAAACGCACCCGGAAGCGCTCCGCGGCACGGCCCGGTGCGCATAACGTAAGCGCGCAGGAGCACGTAACGTAAGCGCATCGGGTCATGTGACCTGAAAATAACACTTTTCATTGGTTCCCATCATTTTTTTTCTCCAAATGATGAAAGCCCCCTCCTTTTTTCCTCATTCTAACTTTCTTCATTGAGAGAGCAAGAGCTATTTTTGATCAGTGCAATGGTATCACTTGTAGCTGCAGCTGGTGCACCCCCCCCACCACCACCACCAAGAAAAGAAGGTCCACCACCACAGTTCCTCAGAGGAGAAGAAGAAGAGGAGGAAGAAGAGGAGGAGGAGGAACAACCAAGGAGCTTCCTGCCTGAAGAACCAAGGCAAAGGCACGTTAAAGTGCACTTTATTTGGCAATTCTTTTCATTCCCTGAAGGCCAGAAAAAGATGAACGCCCCCAAAGTCACCTGTCTAATTTGTGGCAGAGTCCTCTTCAGGGGCAATCCGAAAACAAAATATTCGTTTGGTAATTTTACCATGATCCGCCACATGGAGAGGTGGCATCCCAATAACTTAGCCCAGGCTGAAGTACAAGAACTTCAGAACAACCCACCTCCTGTGGCCAGCACCTCCTCTACTATAGACTCCCTTTCTGGTCCTGAAGGACGCCAAATGGTGCCAAATATACAACAAAAATTTGGCACCATAAAAATAGTTTGCATTTTCTGTGGTCTGTGGCAAACATTATGTTATGGTGAACTTAGTGTCACCTTAATAAATAATGCTGTGGACAACCACCAATGCAGCAAGAAAAGAAAGCAGTAATTCTTTTGTTTTTTTTTGCTCCTGTTGAGCCACAATTGTTGAGCCATTTCCAATTCCCTGTTTTTTGTTTGTTCCCTTAAAAAACACAAAAAAATATATAAAATTGTTCAAAAATACAAAAAAAAATGTTCAGAAAAATAAAAAAATAAATAAAAAACAACAAAAAGAATAAAAAAAGTTCTTTTCAGAACTACCTTCCATTTATAAAATATTGCTAAAAATTTCAAACTCTGGCATTCTTTTTTCTCTTTTGTGCGCGGTGCGCTCCCCAGTGCGCGTACCGGGCGCCCCCCAGCGCGAATCGAAAAATAAATAAATAAATTGCCCCGCGGGACCCTATTATAGCCCCCACATCAAACCTAGGGGGTCGGGGGGGTCTACCCTGCCCCCTTATGGTCATTTCCCCCTTTTTTTGCCACCTCTTGTGTCTCGATCCTTCCGAGACACAAGATGGCGTCCGCTCCGGACTGTTTCGAATGTTTACAGACACCCGAGAGCCAATCAGCTTTCCGTGCGCACCTCGCGTGGCGCGCCCCGAGCGCTCCCCGGTGCGCGTACTGGGGCGCTGCCATAGATATATATCTTTTTTTTTAACCTAAATTACTCAAAATCCACTGGAGCACATATCTTGATTGGCTTGCAGTCCACTATCAACATTCCAAACTGTCCAAACCAGGAAGCGTTGGCCACCATCTTGTTTTTCAGGAGAACTGAGGCACAAGAGTGGAAAACACGAAAAAGGGGCAGGGTAGAGACCCCCCAACCCTCTAGCCCTACTCAGGGGGTCCAAGAAGGACCCTCAAGGGCAAAAAAAAAAAAAAAATCGAGGGATTTTTTTCAATGTTAAATCTCAAAATTCTATTTGGAATAACTTTGGCGCCGGTTGACGAATCTGCCTGAAAATTTCCTCAAAATGGCCTCTTCGAGCTCCGGGCCTTCCCTGAAAGTTTGGGGGAGGATTCGTCAAGCGGGGGCCGAGATAAAAGGGGGGTCCCAAAACACGTTTTCCCCTTGCTAATTTCCATAGGGCGGTCGACCTCACTTTTAGCCCGAACGGCTGAATGGATTTCCACCAAACTTGGCAAAATTGTAGGGACTGGTAGCCCGATGTGCCTTTGCTATGTCTCAAGATATGTGCTCCAGTGGTTTATGAGTAATTTAGGTTAAAAAAAATATATATATCTGTAAGCGCGCCCAGGTACGCGCACCGGGGCACGAACCAGCGCGCAACGCGACTTGCGCACGGAAAGCTGATTGGCTCTCGGGTGTCGGTAAACATTCCAAACGGTCCAGAGCGGCCGCCATCTTGTGTCTCGGTAGGATCGAGACACAAGAGGTGGCCAAAACAAAGGGGGAAAAGACCATTAGGGGGCAGAGTAGACCCCCCTGACCCCCTAGGTTTCATGTGGGGGCTATAAAAGGGCCCCGCGGGGCAACATTTTTATTTTTTATTTTTTTCGATTTGCGCGGGGGAAGCGCCCAGTACGCGCACCGGGGAGCGCACCGGGGAGCGCACCATTCAGAAAAGAGAATGGCAGAGTTCAAAAATGTAAGTCATTTTATATAAATGGGAGGTAGTTCTGAAAAGAACTGTTTTTTTTTCTTTTTGTTGTTTTATATTTTTTTTATTGTTTTTTGAATTTTTTTACTTTTTATGGCTTTTCTGAACAGTTTTATATATTTTTTGTATTTTCTTGGGGGAGAAACAAAAAACAGGGAATTGTAAATGGCTCAACTTGAGCAAAAAAAATTCTGCAAAAAATTACGTTTTTTTCGGGCACTTATGGTTATCCCCAGCACAGATGATAAGTTTAACACTTTGCTCACCATAGCAAATTAACTTACCACAATATTTGCACATGATTCTAAAATCGTTAAATTTGGGTTGTATGATAGGCATTGTCTCTGTTGCCTCTGAACCCGATGGAGTTGGTTCTTTTGATGTTGAGGGTCTAGATGATGATGGGGATAGCTTACTGCAGAGGTCCCTTACCTCTGCAGCAGAATAGTTGATTGGGTGCCAACGGATCATGTGCCGAATCGTGGTATGATTCCCGAAGGAATATTTTTTGTTAGGGTTCCCCCTGGGCAGCTCTGCATCACAAATCAAACAAGTCACCTTCGCAGCGTTGACTTTTTTGAAACCCCTTGGGATTTTGTAGAACTGCCATACGAAGTGCTCTTTTGGTTTGTAGGGCTGATGAACTTCTTGCAGGAACTGCCTTGAGTCTTCCTCCTCTTCCTCCTCCTCCTCCTCTCCTTCTTGACCACCAATGTGATCTTCTGGTGGTCTTTTTGATGGTGGTGGTGGTGGTGGGGCAGATGCCCCAGCTGCTGCTGCTAATGTAGCCATTTTTAAGTAGAATATATTAGAGACAGATCTCAAAACAGGTCTTCCTCAGTCAAAGGACAAAGTCAGAATAAAGAAAAAAGGAATGGGCTTTCATCATTTTGAAAAAAAAACTGTTCTGGACCAATGAGAAGTGTTATTTTCAAGTCACATGACCAGGGCTTTCATCATTTTGAAACCAAAAGTGTTGTGAACCAATGAAAAGTGTTATTTTCAGGTCACATGACCCGACGCGCTTACGCTACGCGTCCCGGGGCTCGCCCCGGGGCGCGCCGCGGGGTGCGCCCCGGGTCGCGTAGCGTAAGCGCGTCAGAACGTTTTGCGATCGTATGCGCATGCGTGCTTCCGGGTGCGCTTACGTTGTGCGTCATATGACGCATCACGCGGCTACGCGATACGTCACAATGTTGTTTTACTGTTCGTGGCAATAGCGCTAACGGGACGCTCACCGGTACGCGCCCCGGGGTGCGCCATAGCAATGCGCTTACCGTTGAGCGCACCGGTACGCTCCCCGGGAGCGCACCGGGGCAAACAAATAAAAAAAAAATATATATATATATATATTACATTATTATAAAATATAAAATTCGTTATAAAAAATATTACATTTCATACCTATAGAGATTTGAAATTTGAAATTCAATGAAAAAAAAATAGGTTTGAGGCCCTATATATAGTTAGGAATTAGTATTTTAAAAACCTTTGAAATTCACTGAAAAAACCATAGGTTTCACACCAGTTATAGTTAGGAATTAGCATTTAAAAACCTATTAAATTCACTGAAAAAACCATAGGTTTCACACCAGTTATAGTTAGCTGGAATTTTTACTGACATAAAACCATTGAAATTCCCACGTTATAGTTAGTTGAACTCACTATAACTTGCGCGTGTAATGCACTGCTGATGACATCACATATTACATCACTCATGACATGGTCAGTGAAATCACTCATGACATCACTGATGACACCATCCAGTGAATGTGTGTCTTTCTGAAAAATAAATATGTTTTATATATGTATATGTAAAGGTCGATGGAAGAATAAATGGTTAAATAAGTGTCTTAATGGATATTTTTTTTTAAAAAATGATTGGTTAACTGGCTTATTAAGTGTATCTTAGTGAATACATATATTAGCGACTATTGTTTAAATATTTAAATGTTTGTATCAGTGTTTCATTTTGTGTATAATTGGCTGCATGGGTTGGTGACTGACTCACTGTTTGTATGAGTTTTGAAGACAGCATATGTGCAGGACTGTATGGGTGGATGAGTGTGTATATGTGTGTGTTAGTGAGTGAATGACTGTCACACTAGTATCTTTATCATTAACTACATTTGTTCTAATGTAGTATATGTGAGTATTGATGTATGTAAGTGAGTATATGTGAGAGTGAGAGATTTAAAGAGTTCTTGTTTAAATAAGTATGTGTTTCTATAAGTGATTGTTTAAGAGAGTAAGTATGTGTAAGTTTCCTTAGAAGTAAGGTGGTAGTGTGTGTATAGCTGTATATGTAAATAAATGGATGTTCAATAGTTTATTTGCATGTGTGAGTATGTGTGTGAGTAACTTTTTGATGACTGTCGGTGTGTAACAGGATGTATAGGTGTATCACTACATATGATGAGTGAGTATATGTATAAGTGACTATATAGAACTATTGGTGGATGTGTATATAGATGGTGATAATACTGAATTGGTTGTAACTGGTATGGATATCTCTTTTTTTTTGAAAATTTTAGTTTCTTTTTTTGACTATGGGTTTCAAGGGTTACATTACACTGAAAGGAGGTCTGTTACTTTGTCACAAGGATGGTGTCATCAGTGATGTCATGAGTGATGTCACTGACCATGTCATGAGTGATGTAATATGTGATGTCATCAGCAGTGCATTACATGCGCAAGTTATAGTGAGTCCAACTAACTATAATGTGGGAATTTCAATGGTTTTATGTCAGTAAAATTTCCAGCTAACTATAACTGGTGTGAAACCTATGGTTTCTTCCGTGAATATATATATATATATATGTATATATATATATATATATATATATATATATATATATTCACTGAAAAAACCATAGGTTTCACACCAGTTATAGTTAGCTGGAAATTTTACTGATATAAAACCATTGAAATTCCCACGTTATAGTTAGTCGGACTCACTATAACTTGCGCGTACAATGCACTGCTGATGACATCACTCATGACATCACTGATGAGACCATCCAGTGAATGTGTGTCTTTCTGAAAAATAAATTTGTTTTATATATGTATTTGTAAAGGTCGATGGAAGAATAAATGTTTAAATAATTGTGTAAATGGATGTTTTTTTAAAAAAAATTGGTTGGGTAACTGGCATATTATGTGTATCTTAGTGAATACATATATTAGCGAGTATTGTTTAAATATTTAAATGTTTGTATCAGTGTTTCTCTTTGTGTATAAGTGGCTGCATGGGGTTGGTGACTGACTCACTGTTTGTATGTGTTTTGAAGACAGCATATGTGCAGGACTGTATGGGTGGATGAGTGTATATATGTGTGTGTTAGTGAGTGAATGACTGTCTCACTAGTGTCTTCATTAGTAACGACATATGTTTTAATCTAGTATATGTGAGTATTGATGTATATAAGTGAGTATAGTATATATAGTGAGAGATTGTAGGAGTTCCTGTGTAAATAAGTATGTGTTTCTATAAGTGATTGTTTAAGAGAGTAAGTATGGGTAAGTTTCCTTAGAAGTAAGGTGGCAGTGTGTGTATAAATGTATATGCAAATAAATGGATGTTTAATAGTTTATTTGCATGTGTGAGTATGTGTGTGAGTAACTTTTGGATGATTGCTGATGTGTAACAGGATGTGTAGGTGTATCACTACATATGATGAGTGAGTATATGTATGAGTGACTATATAGAACTGTTGGTGAATGAGTGGATGTGTATATAGATGGTGGAATTACTGAATTGGTTGTTGTTACTGGTTTGGGTATCTCCATTTTTTAGAAAATGTTTGTTTCTATTTTTGAATATGTGTTTCAAGCGTTACATTACACTGAAATTAGGTCTGTCACTCTGTCACAAGGATGGTGTCATCAGTGATGTCATGAGTGATGTCATCAGCAGTGCATTGTACGCGCAAGTTATAGTGAGTCCGACTAACTATAACGTGGGAATTTCAATGGTTTTATATCAGTAAAATTTCCAGCTAACTATAACTGGTGTGAAACCTATGGTTTTTTCAGTGAATTTCATAGGTTTTTTAAATGCTAATTCCTAACTATAACTGGTGTGAAACCTATGGTTTTTTCAGTGAATTTCATAGGTTTTTTTAATGCTAATTCCTTTGTATATCGAGTTTCTAACCTTTTTTTTTTTACAATTTGCTGTTTTTTTTAAGTATTCATTTTTTTTATAATTTTTTTCTTTTGCGCTCTGGGTGCGCGCTCCTGGAAGCTTTCAGCTAAGCTCTCCTGTAAGCTTCTCCGAGAGCTCATCTGAAAGCGCACCCAGAGCGCAACTGTCGTTCGTGAAAAAAAAATATGAATGAAAAGTTAATAATAATGCAAAACATTTCGTACCATACAAATAAAATTTGTTTTTTTTAATATTGAAAATGATTATGCATTTCTATTAAAGATTGATGACGTCACTTCAGCGCACAACGTACGTGCCCTCGGAAGCGCCTACGTGCGCGGCTCCTAAACGCACGCAAAAGCGCCTACGATCGCGCCACGTGTGCGCCCCGGAAGCGCCTACGATCGCGCCACGTGTGCGCCCCGGAAGCGCCTACGATCGCGCAGCGTAAACGCACCCGGAAGTGCACCCGAGCGCGCAGCGTAAGCGCGTCGGGTCATGTGACCCTAAAATAACACTTTTCATTGGTTGCTAACAGTTTTTTTTTACATAGAATGAAATCCCCACCCATTTCCTTCACTTCTTCTTTCACTTTTGTGACTGAAAGACCTGCCTTTTTTGCTGCTCCTTTTTTCTTGGTTCATCATGGCTGCCAGATCATCCAGCAGTGAAGATGACTTCATTGATGAAGAGCCACCTACCCCAAAGGTGAAGGGACATTTCATCTGGAAATTTTTTAAGTTTCCAGAAGGCCAGAAGAAGGTGAATGCACCAAAAGTAGAGTGCAGGATCTGCAAAAAGGTCCTGTCACGGGGTAACCCCCTAAAAAAATACTCTTTTGGCAACTTCACGATGATTCGCCATGTGGAGACCAGGCACCCCCAGAATTTTGCCCGAGAAAGTGTCAGGGCTCTGGCACAGGAGGTTCCCTCTACATCAACAGGAGGAGCAACTTCTTCTGGAAGAGACCAATCTCAGGGGCAGGTAGCAAACATCCAACCTGCATTCAACCATGGGGTCGTCAGATGCAGATACTGCAATCAACTCCTCACCTATGGGGAGCAAAGTGTCCTGCTCATGGTTCGGGCATTAGAGAACCATCACTGCTCTTCCCACCCCTAATTTTTTTCTTTTCTTTTTGCTCCTGTTGAGCAGTTTCTATTCCCTGTTTTTGTTCCTCTTCAGTTAAAAGAAGAAAACCAAAAGTTCTTTTCAGAACTACCTCCAATTCTCATCAAAGAGCTATAATCTTAAAAAATGAAGAGTAAGTGAAATATAGTGCATTGATAATTGAAAGGAGAATGAGTAAGAAAGAACAGAAAGGTATGAGAGGTGAAAGGAAGTGAAGTAGGAGGACTGAAAGAAGGTGAGTGTTAGAAAAGAAATTTATGACACAGTGAATAAACTGGAGGCCTCATTTCTGAAAAGTGACGCATCGCTACGTGAAAATAGCGATGCGTCACTTATCTGGACGCACTCCTTATGACATTCCACATATGTCATATTTAATATATGACTAATCAATTCGCAAGGAGTTACAGATATGTCAGTATTTCTGACATATCTCTAAACACAAAAGTAACGCATTGCAGGAGTGCGTCACAAAAGTGACGCAACTCCAGTAATGTGTCCTTTCACATGGAAAAAGCACCATGTGAAAGGTTTGCTGAGAAGCAGGCGCAAGATTTTGGCGCAACTGCATCCTAAAAGTGACGCACTGCGTCATTATTAGCAAGCTTTTTGCAAGGAACACCCCCTCTGCATGCATTATACCTGACACTATTTTTTAAAAAGTGACGCATCTAGGTACATGGGTCACTTTTTAAAACTCTGCGCCATATTGTATCTGCATCAGGTATAATGTATGCAGAGGGGGCAATCCCTCGCAAAAAGCTTGGTAATAACAACGTACTGAAATCTATGAGATTTCCCTGCGTCATTTTTTGGATGCTATTGCGTCAAAATTTTGCGCCGGCCTCGCATCACTTTTATGTTTACACATATGTCAGAAATACTGACGTATCTGTAACTCCTTGCAACATGATTCGTCATACATTAAATATGACACATCTGGAATGTCATAAGGACTGTGTACAGAAAAGTGACGCATCACACCAACAGTGTAATAAAATGTGCCTCGTTGCACTATATTTAAAGGATGCAACAGCATCCTAAAAGTGACGCAGTGAAATCTCAAACATTTCACTGCGTCGCTATTACAAAGCTTTTTGTGGGGGAACACCCCCTCTGCATACATTATACCTGACGCTATTTTTAAAAAGTGACGCATCTAGGTACATGGGTCACTTTTTAAAACTCTGCGCCATATTGTATCTGCAACATGATTCGTCATACATTAAATATGACACATCTGGAACGTCATAAGGAGTGCGCACAGAAAAGTGACGCATAACACCAGCAGTGTAATGAAATGTACCTCGTTGCACTATATTTAAAAAGTGACGCATCTAGATAGATGCGTCACTTTTTGAATATTGCATAACAATGCGCATTTTTTTACACCGCTGGTGCGTCACAAAAATTGACGCACAGGAAGCGCAAAAGTAACAGCGCAAGGCCTTCATAAATATAGTCCTGGATTTAGGGGGTCAGAGGGGGTCTACTCTTCCCCCTTATGATCCAATCAGCTTCCTGCGCGCAAGTCGCTCGTCGCGCCTGGAGCGCTCTCCCGTGCGCGCACGGGAGAGCGCATATGCCCGCGCAAAACGAAAAAATTTTTTTAATGCCCTGCAGGACCCTATTTTAGTCCCTACATCAAACCTAGGGGGTCAGAGGGGGTCTACTCTTCCCCCTTATGGTCATTTGCCCCTTTTTTTTTCAAACCCCTTCTGTCTCGATTTTACCGAGACACAAGATGGCGGCCGCTCCGCACTGTTTAGAATGTTTACAGACAACTGAGATCCAATCAGCTTCCTGCGCGCAAGTCGCGTGTCGCGCCAGGAGCGCACTCCCGTGCGCGCACGGGAGCGCGGCTATAGATATATATATTTTTTTGAACCTTAATTACTTAAAATCCACTGGAGCACATATCTTGAGACATAGCAAAGGCACATCGGGCTACCAGTCCCTACAATTTTGCCAAGTTTGGTGGAAATCCATTCAGCCGTTCGGGCTAAAAGTGAAATCGACCGCCCTATGGAAATTAACATGGGGAAAACGCGTTTTGGGACCCCCCTTTTATCTCGGCCCCCGCTTGACGAATCCCCCCCAAACTTTCAGGGAAGGACCGGACCGCCATGAGACCATTTTCCTGAAAATTTCAGGCAGATTCGTCAACCGGCGCCAAAGTTATTCAAAATAGAATGTTGAGATTTAACATTGAAAATTATCCTAACTATAACTACCTACTGGCGACCGCCAGTAGGTAATATATATATAGGTATATATAGTTAGGATTTTTTCTCTATGGGATTTTTGAAAATTCTATGTCTAATAACTTTGGCGTTTGTGGACGGGATTGGCTGAAATTTTCAGGAAAATGGAACATTTTGTTTCTGAGCAGCCCCTGACAATTTGGGGGGGTTTCATTAAGGGGGGGCCGAGAAAAAAGGGGGGTCCCAAAACGCCTTTTTCCCATGTTAATTTCCATAGAGCGGTTGGCCTCACTTTTAGCTCGAACGGCTGAATGGACTTGCACGAAACTTGGCAAAATTGTAGGGACTGTTAGCCCGATGTGCCTTTGCTAGGTCTCAATATATGTGCTCCAGTGGATTTTGAGTAATTTAGGTTCAAAAAAAGATATATATCTGGGCGGAGCCTAACCACACATCTGATCTGATTGGCTGTCAGCACTTCATCCAAGAAGTGTTGGCAGCCATCTTGGGACCAATATACATGATAGCACCTCATTAAAAAGCATTGTAGTTAATAGAGGGTTTTAGGACTTTAGTTACATTATAAATCATTTGTTGATGGTACCATACTCGTTTTAGGAATTGTGGTGGGTTCTAAGGTGATTTTACCATGTGAAAAAACCTTCTGCTGTGATATCATGAATATTGTTTGAAAGAAAACTAATATCTCATGATTTTCCCACAGTGGTTTGGAAGGGGATCTATAAGCTAAACTGAAAGCATATTTTCTGTAAATTCACATTATCTTTCTCAGTCATGTGAAAATGAAGTCTGACATTCTCAGTAAAACATGGACATCCAACAAGGACAGAGACTGTCAGTTGATTCCTTTGTGTTCTACTGCAGCCTCCTAGAGTGTTCTAAAGAACAACTAGAGCGCTAACAGTCCTACTTATTACAAAGGTATGGCACACCTGAAGCCATCTTGATTGGAATAAAGTGGTAACTCTTAAAACATTTAATTTAAAAAGAAACAACATGAGGGGGTATATTTTGCCATAGAAAGTATGATTAGTGCTGCAGAATGAAAAATTAGGGCACATTTTGAGTGACTTCTCAAATCCTTTTCTATTTCATTAAAACATTCTGACATGCAGTCTCCCAAAATGGCCACCAGAGACAAAAGAGCCCAAATGTAGCCCAAATATCACCCAGATGTAGCCCAAGTATAGCCCAATGACAGAATGTCCCAGAGTGTGCTAAAGAACAACTAGAGCGCTAACAGTCCTACTTATTACAAAGGTATGGCACACCTGAAGCCATCTTGATTGGAATAAAGTGGTAACTCTTAAAACATTTAATTTAAAAAGAAACAACATGAGGGGGTATATTTTGCCATAGAAAGTATGATTAGTGCTGCAGAATGAAAAATTAGGGCTCATTTTGAGTGACTTCTCAAATCCTTTTCTATTTCATTAAAACATTCTGACATGCAGTCTCCCAAAATGGCCACCAGAGACAAAAGAGCCCAAATGTAGCCCAAATATCACCCAGATGTAGCCCAAGTATAGCCCAATGACAGAATGTCCCAGAGTGTTCTAAAGAACAACTAGAGCGCTAACAGTCCTACTTATTACAAAGGTATAGCACACCTGGAGCCATCGTGATGGGAATAAAGTGGTAACTCTTAAAACATTTAATTTAAAAAGGAACAAAATGAGGGGGTATATTATGCAATAGAAGGTATTATTAGTGCTGCAGAAAGAAAAATTAGGGCACATTTTGAGTGACTTTTCAAATCCTCTTCTATTTCATTAAAAAATTCTGACATGCAGTCTCCCAAAATGGCCACCAGAGACAAAAGAGCCCAAATGTAGCCCAAATATCACCCAGATGTAGCCCAAGTATAGCCCAATGACAGAATGTCCCAGAGTGTTCTAAAGAACAACTAGAGCGCTAACAGTCCTACTTATTACAAAGGTATGGCACACCTGAAGCCATCTTGATTGGAATAAAGTGGTAGCTGCTTCAGTGTGCTTTTGTTTGTTGCCGTCTCCCTCGCCTACTATCTGCCTCCTGCCTGTTGCTCAACGAAATCAAGGAGACAGTCTTGCCATCTCTTCACGTCGGAGGCTGCTCGACAGGGGCAGGGACTGCGAGACCCAGGGTTCAGCGCGTGGAGACCTAAGCGCACCTGTAGTCTCTTCCCGCCCCTGCTCCGCCTCAGTTTGTTGCCTGCTCCACTGCCCGCTGATTGGCTAGAAGCACTACAACAACTCGCGGCCCCCGCTTCGTGGGTGCCGCTCGTAGCTGCTTCAGTGTGCTTTTGTTTGTTGCCGTCTCCCTCGCCTACTATCTGCCTCCTGCCTGTTGCTCAACGAAATCAAGGAGACAGTCTTGCCATCTCTTCACGTCGGAGGCTGCTCGACAGGGGCAGGGACTGCGAGACCCAGGGTTCAGCGCGTGGAGACCTAAGCGCACCTGGAGTCTCTTCCCGCCCCTGCTCCGCCTCAGTTTGTTGCCTGCTCCACTGCCCGCTGATTGGCTAGAAGCACTACAACAGCTTGCGGCCCCCGCTTCGCGGGTGCCGCTCGTAGCTGCTTCAGTGTGCTTTTGTTTGTTGCCGTCTCCCTCGCCTACTATCTGCCTCCTGCCTGTTGCTCAACGAAATCAAGGAGACAGTCTTGCCATCTCTTCACGTCGGAGGCTGCTCGACAGGGGCAGGGACTGCGAGACCCAGGGTTCAGCGCGTGGAGACCTAAGCGCACCTGGAGTCTCTTCCCGCCCCTGCTCCGCCTCAGTTTGTTGCCTGCTCCACTGCCCGCTGATTGGCTAGAAGCACTACAACAGCTCGCGGCCCCCGCTTCGCGGGTGCCGCTCGTAGCTGCTTCAGTGTGCTTTTGTTTGTTGCCGTCTCCCTCGCCTACTATCTGCCTCCTGCCTGTTGCTCAACGAAATCAAGGAGACAGTCTTGCCATCTCTTCACGTCGGAGGCTGCTCGACAGGGGCAGGGACTGCGAGACCCAGGGTTCAGCGCGTGGAGACCTAAGCGCACCTGGAGTCTCTTCCCGCCCCTGCTCCGCCTCAGTTTGTTGCCTGCTCCACTGCCCGCTGATTGGCTAGAAGCACTACAACAGCTCGCGGCCCCCGCTTCGCGGGGGCCGCTCGTAGCTGCTTCAGTGTGCTTTTGTTTGTTGCCGTCTCCCTCGCCTACTATCTGCCTCCTGCCTGTTGCTCAACGAAATCAAGGAGACAGTCTTGCCATCTCTTCACGTCGGAGGCTGCTCGACAGAGGCAGGGACTGCGAGACCCAGGGTTCAGCGCGTGGAGACCTAAGCGCACCTGGAGTCTCTTCCCGCCCCCTGCTCCTCCTATTTAAGTCATTCCCCCCACGCTAAGCGGGACGCCGGGCGAAGCCCGGGCAAAGGGCGGGCCGTCTGTGGCCGTCCGGGGACGCCGGAGGACGGGACGGACCACCCCCCTTTAATCTTGCTCACCTGCACTGTAATCCACTACTGCAAGGTAAGAAACTAGATCAACCCCAAATCATTTACAATCACCACTTGAGACCATAAACCTTTTTACGCAGTAACCTACACAAGAACAACAAAAAGACCTTCAAATGGGCTTCAAAAAACTACGCTCCCGTACAATTTTTATGAAAAGAATGGGGACTGAAACCGCTATACGGAAATCCACCGACAAAGCCATAAAACCGGGCCGTTTAATTCAAACACCGGCAATAAGTTCTTATTTTACTTCACTTACAGCAAAAGTCACGTCAACTTCATATACCTCAGTCCAAGAAAACTCTCTCAATGTTTCTGCTATTATTAAGGAAACTGAAAGCACCCCCAAATTGCCTAACGCACATTTTCAAACGGGCCAACTGGACCACGACTTAAGTAATAAAACACTACATACCCCAAAAGACTTAAAAAACCTAGATCGTGAACCGTCTAACCTAATAACTTCAACACCTCTAAAGAACAGAGGGAATTCAATGTTATTCGAAGACCTAAAAGTTACCAAAACAAACGATTACACACAAAAATCGGATCACAGATCAAGCCATAACTTGCAAGAAAAAATATCCCCTCCCATTATCCTACCTGAGCTTTCTATGGATCTCTTCAACAATAATTATACAAACAATAACAATATCAACTCAACTCCAACCATATCTAAAGCTTTGTTTTCTCTGCAAGAGATTCTGGAATCAGTCCTCTCCTTCTTGGGAAACATCCTAGAAAATTCCGACCAAACATTGGATACCCAAATAGGGATCTTAAAATTTCTGGTAGACAAGAAAAAGAAAAAAGATCTCCTCGTAGCAGGGGAATACAAAAACTCAGACTCAATCGACTATGAACAAAAAGACTTATTAAAGTGCCACAAAAAAGAACAGAAGAATAGAACTCGCGACTTCGGCACTCAGACTTCTGAGACTCTAATACAACAAAAACTAACACTGGATAACCCAAACGACTTAGTTGTATATTCCCTAAAAAATCTTTTTAAAGAAAAACACCAACAAAAAAATAAGCCCTACCCGATATTTTCAAAAAGTAGTGCAACAAATACTTCCGCTAAAGATTCTATACTTGCAACTAAGGAAATTCACAATGTAAAAAATCAAGAAGAAGTAGTAAGGCCATCCAAAATGAAATCGGAAAATATCCCAGAAGGAAGGGAAAGAAAGAGGAAAAAACCACTAAGAAGGATTCAGAAAAAGAAATCTTACAAACTAAAATTTCAAAAACCTGTTAAAACACAAAATCCAGAAGAGGACAAAGTGGAAACCTTAACAGCACCTGTAAACGTAGAAAACTCTGCCCTCAGCAAAAACGTCTCAGAAATAATACCACAACTGGACCCAAGAGCTAAAGAATATGTTCCCATTAAATACACTGAGGAACTAGAGCAAACTAATAACAAAAAAAATAGGGTCGACACAACTAGGTATATCCATAGTTACACAGAACCTTCCTCCAAAATCCTTCAATTCGAGGAACTCTTCCCAAGTGACCCAGCTCCACTAAATAGAGGAAGATTAATACATTTATTACGTCACATCGAGCCATTACACTCTCTGAACAGCAATGAACTTGATCTAGTCTCCTTTCCTAGTAAAGACAATGTTAAGCTATCAAGGGTAACTTTCTGGTCATCTGTTCTACCGGAGATCATACTTAAGGAGAAGGAGACACTTCACAGACATGGCTACGATGTAGTCGAAAAAAAGGAACAAACGGTCCGTAAAGACATAATGGGGTACAATGCTCAAATTTACGCTCTCTCCAATTCACAAGGGACGCAATTCAAAAGAAATCTTGTGGCGACTGCAAACCAAGTAACGACATATGCCGATCAACTTACTACTGGGCAAGAAAAATTAAAAATCTTGGTAAATAAAGGTCAGCGAGCAGTATGGTACCAAGCCCCCAAACAATCTGACAATGACAATAACATTAAATCTTGGGCTTGGGTGTCTGAAACCCTGAATAGCAACAAAATCAAAATTACCAACCAACATTTTGTTTAGCATTGGCACAAAAATAACTTCCTGGAATATCGCAGGTGGGATAAAGAACAAACTGTCCACTGCCTTGGGAAGTCATCCGGATATCCTATTTTTACAAGAAACGTGGGCAGTCGAATCTATCACCTGCAAAAATTATTTTGTGTATGAAATTCCGGCTACAAACTCTTACAGAGGTCATGCTAAAGGTGGTCTAGCCACCCTACTGAGAGAAGAATTTCTCTGGGCACAGGAAATAGTGGAAACTAACCTAGAAAATCTACAGTGTACTAAAATCTCCACCACAAAACACAGTACGGCCCACTCCAACACAATTCTACTCTTTAATGTCTATGCACCACCGGGCAAAAAACACGACATAATATTCCTTAACATCATGGAAAAAATAGAGTCTATAACCGAAAATCATCCTCACTCATCCTTCTTAATTGTTGGCGACTTTAACAGCAAAATCTCGAACACAGCCATAAATACTTGGGCAAAACAACTGATCGAAGAAGGCAGGGAAATCACAATTCCACAATTTCCAGATGGTATACTTACTGATAAAAGAGGGAATTTATTACTGTCAACATTAACAAGACTTAACGGTGTAATAGTGAACGGCACTACGGAAGGGGACATTCCTGCGAACTACACTAGGCGAGGCAATGGGTCTCCTTCCATTATTGACTACATAATCAGCAGCGTGGACTTGCTAGACTCCGTAACACACTTGCTTAATCAGTTTGGTCATGAAAGCGATCATGCTCTAATGCTTTTTACTACTGACTGGCTTCCAAAATCCTCTGCAACTAGCCACATTAATTACCACAAAAGCAATACAGTGATAAACAGTGAAATAAGACGTATTTATTGGAATTCCTCGACCATCGATAAAATTACATCTCAGATTGACCATTCCCTAATTTTAACAAAAATATTTTCTGAAAATCCTATTGAAAATTTTGAAAATATCATAAAAGACTTCAGAAACCTTATTTTAAATATGATAACAAAGGATGTAGTTGGAACTGGAAAGATGAATGATGATAACAAAAGGCGCACTTTTAAGAACACTGAAATAAAGAAACAATTAAATAAATATATACGCGCTCAATTCATGAGTCCGACACCAATCTTAAAAAAGGAAATAAATAGACTAAAAAATCAACTGAGACGCGAAAACCAAAGAAATAAAAAAACTCTACAGGATCGTAACTGGGCCGATATCCAGATCGCAGCGAAAAATAAAAACCAACGCAAATATTGGTTCTTAATAGGAAAACTCTCTGGAACAAAAAAGAACTTACAGCCAATTCCGGTCCCTCCAAAAGACTGGGAAACTTTTCTGTTAGACCTTTATAAGTTAAATCCAACTTCACTATCTGAAAGTTGTGAAGATAATTACAAAGGAAAGGAAAGAAGTCCTATAAACAAAACAACAGCATCATCAGTCGAACTAATCATTCGCAAGGCACGAACCACGGGTGCTTCTGGCCCTGACCAGATCCCTATTAAAGCATTGCAAATTGCCCCCAAGGAATGGAGTGGACTGCTATTTCCCCTATTCAACTATATTTTAGATACTGGCCAGGTGCCAAAATCTTGGCAGGGAAGTATCGTCATCCCCATCCACAAAAAGGGTAGCAAAACCAACGCTTGCAATTATCGCCAAATTGCACTTATAGACGCTGTGGGCAAAGTATTCGCTGCTGAAATTCTTCATCGTTTGAAAGAATGGGCTTTCTCATCAGGCCTGATCCCTATGCTCCAAGCAGGATTTAGACCCAACCACGCGGTAACAGACAACATCGCAGTTATCCAGGTCATCCTCGATAAATACGTAACTCAAAAAAGCCAGGTTGTCTATGCCGCCTTTATAGACTACTCTACAGCATTCGATCGTGTAGATCGACCAACGTTGTGGAGGAAACTGAAGAAGCTTGGTATACAGGATCAGTTGCTACAATCAATTATAAGCCTACACACCGACACTTGGTGCCAAGTTCAATTGGGAGGAGAAAAAGGGTATACAGAAAAAATCAAAACTGAAAATGGACTAAAGCAAGGGTGCCTTTTAGCCCCAATCCTTTTTTCGCTCTACTTAAGTGACCTGTGTAATTTTCTCCAATCAGGTTCCAACCTACCACCGACAATAGCAAATCAAAAAATTAATGCATTGCTATACGCGGACGACATCGTATTATTGGACCTCACCCCCTTTGGATTACAAGCATCTCTGGATCTGCTGTACAACTACTCCAAAGAGAACTTTTTAGTTCCAAATATCAAAAAAACAAAAGTGCTTGCTTTCTCTGGGAGGAAACAAAGCGCAAGATACCTTTGGAACTTAGGAGGAGAAAAACTAGAAGAGGTGTCGGATTATCCCTATCTTGGCAGGACCCTCTCCAAAAATCTTACCAACGCAAAGCAGATAAATAATCTTCAAAGGAAAACTGATATACACACTGCAGCCCTCCAGAAACTCTACAGCGCAACAGGAAATAGACATTTCTCCTCTCTAATAAATGTCTATAAATCAAAAATACCACCTGTATTATCTTACGCTACGGAGTACATACCTATTAAACAATGGGTTTTTATGGACCGCAAAGAGGGAAAGGTTTTGAGGAAAATTTTGAAACTATCAGACGCAGTCCCAGTCCAAGCACTAAGACTGGAATTATCTGTTACTAGTTCATACGCTGTAGCTATTGCAAATGTCATTAGGTGGGCATACCAACTACTGCACGCAAAAGAGAATTCACTAAGGTCACTGCTGAAAAAAGAAACCTTTGAGTCCGATATAAAAAAGCAGATTTTCCAAGAAAATATGACCGAGGCATTCCGTATTGCTAATATTGACACTGAAATGTTGCTATCCTGGTCACCAGCACAATTAAAACTGTTCTTAAAATGCTTCACCCCAAAAATAAGTTTCGAGATGGACTCCAAACACTGTGATAAACTACTCACCTATAAACCTTTTGTTGACACATTAGAATACAAACAAAGCCGGTCTTACATCGGTTTAACCTTGACCCACGGTGCAAGGAGAACAATTGCCATGCTTCGACTGGGTATCCTCCCCGTACTCTCATACACTTCAAGATGGCTTCCGGAAGGATCGCCTCTATGTACTTTGTGCGCAGGCGGCGACCAGACTCTGGAGCACTTATTATTAATATGCCCGAACCAGAACGTAACGTTAGCCCGCAAAAGATTTCTTGAGCCCATTTATCGCTCCAGTAGAATTCTGTCGGTGAGAGACCCTATTAGTCTGTGTAAACAACCCCCGAACGAATTCATCTGTTATAACCTGTACAAATTCCTGAAACTGTTTTTATCCTTGTATTGAGAAATTGATAAACTTTTTAATTATGTATATGTTGAGATATATTTGTGGTCCTCGGTTGAGTACCAGTACAAATAAAACTTTTTTGACTTTGACTTTGAATAAAGTGGTAACTCTTAAAACATTTAATTTAAAAAGGAACAAAATGAGGGGGTATATTTTGCCATATGAATTATGATTAGTGCTGCAGAAAGAAAAATTAGGGCACATTTTGAGTGACTTCTCAAACCCTCTTCAATTTCATTAAAAAATTCTGACATACAGTCTCCCAAGATGGCCACCAGAGACAAAAGAGCCTAAATGTAGCCCAAATATCACCCAGATGTACCCCAAGTATAGCCCAATGACAGAATGTCCCAGAGTGTTCTAAAGAACAACTAGAGCGCTAACAGTCTTACTTATGACAAAAGTATGGCACACCAGAAGCCATCTTGATTGGAATGAAGTGGTAAGTCTGAAAACACTCAATTTAAAAAGGAACAACATGAGGGGGTTAATTTTGCCATAGAAAGTATGATTAGTGCTTCAGAAAGAAAAATTAGGGATCATTTTGAGTGACTTCTCAAATCCTCTTCTATTTCATTAAAAAAATTCTGACATGCAGACTGAAACATGCACTTTGAATACCAGCAGCAGACGTCCCTGGTGAGCAGTAGCTTTACTACAGTGATCTAATGTGCAACTAGAGTGCTAACATTCAGAATTTATGGCAAATGTGTGACACATCTGAATGCCTTCTTGATGGAACCAAAGTAAACAAGCATTGAAAATGCAATAGATCTCGCCCTCGTTTAAGTTAAAGCCATTCTGTTTGTAATGAGGTGGCTTTTTAGCTTTGCTTTTATTAGTGTTTTTTCAACTTTCATGTAAATAACATGTATCTGTATGCATATAAGTATATGTATGCATGCATTTATGTTTGTATTTATATAGATATACAGATGATATATGTTTATATATGTATGTATATATATATATATTCACTGAAAAAACCATAGGTTATAGACCATATATAGTTAGGAATTAGCATTTACAAAACCTTGAAAATTCACTGAAAAAACCATAGGTTATAGACCATATATAGTTAGGAATTAGCATTTACAAAACCTTGAAAATTCACTGAAAAAACCATAGGTTATAGACCATATATAGTTAGGAATTCGCATTTACAAAACCTTATTTTACTCATACAAAACCATTGAAATTCCATATATAGTTAGTTGCACTAACTATATATCGCGCACCCGCAATCCACTGCTGATGATGTCACATATTACATCATTCATGACATGGTCAGTGACATCACTGATGACATCACTGATGACATCTCAAATGACATCACTGATGACATCACTGATGACAACATCCAGTGACTGTATGTTTCTGTAAAGTTAAAATATGTCTTACATATTGAAGAATGAGTGGATGTATAAGTGTCTGGATGAAGGATTTAGTAGGTGCATGACTGACTGTATGAGTGAGTGATTAAATGTGTCTCACTGAGTGCATGGGTTAGTGACTAAACTGTCTTAATTTGTGCATCATTATGTCTGTTGTTCTGTAAACTGTCGCATGTGTTGATAAGTAGCTATATGAGTAACTATATGGGTTATTGATTGGTTGCCCAAGTATTTGTATGGGAGACTGAGTGTGTGTGTGGGTGGCTGGGAGGTGTATGACTCTGTGCATAGATGTGTGAGCAGTTGATTCACTAGATGTATGGTTTCAAAAGTGCATGTGGAAACAGCTGTATGGGCGGTTGACTGTGTGCATGAGTGTATTGGTGAGTGAATGGATATCTCAGTGCTACATGTCAAAGTAAGTACATATGTAAAACACAATACATGTGAGAGTTGACATATATAAATAACTGTGCATAAGAGCCAGTGAATGTGTGAGTGGCTGTATGGATCATTGTGAACTTGTATCAGGGATTGTATAAGAGAGTAAATATGTGTTAGTATATGTTTGAATAAGTAAAGTTTGTATAACTGTATAGTTGAGGAAATGGAGGTGTGATTGATTCTTTGCATGACTGACTAGGTGTGTGAGTAACTCCATGGATGAGTGACAGTCTGTGAGTGTCTGTTTACACTGATTGTATCTAAGGTTATATTAGAGTCTGAAGAGGTTCATCGTATTATCACATGAATGATATCATCAGTGATGTGATCAGTAATGTCAAATGAGATGTCATCAGTGATGTCATCAGTGATGTCATTTGAGATGTCATCAGTGATGTCATTTGAGATGTCATCAGTGATGTCATCAGTGATGTCACTGACCATGTCATGAATGATGTAATATGCGACATCATCAGCAGTGGATTGCGGGTGCGCGATATATAGTTAGTGCAACTAACTATATATGGAATTTCAATGGTTTTGTGTGAGTAAAATAAGGTTTTGTAAATGCGAATTCCTAACTATATATGGTCTATAACCTATGGTTTTTTCAGTGAATTTTCAAGGTTTTGTAAATGCTAATTCCTAACTATATATGGTCTATAACCTATGGTTTTTTCAGTGAATATATATATATATATATTCAATGAAAAAACCATAGGTTATAGACCATATATAGTTAGGAATTCGCATTTACAAAACCTTATTTTACTCGCATAAAACCATTGAAATTCCATATATAGTTAGTTGCGCTAACTATATATCGCGCACCCGCAATCCACTGCTGATGATGTCACATATTACATCATTCATGACATGGTCAGTGACATCACTGATGACATCACTGATGACATCTCAAATGACATCACTGATGACATCACTGATGACATCTCATTTGACATTACTGATCACATCACTGATGATATCATTCATGTGATAATACGATGAACCTCTTCAGACTCTAATATAACCTTAGATACAATCAGTGTAAACAGACACTCACAGACTGTCACTCATCCATGGAGTTACTCACACACCTAGTCAGTCATGCAAAGAATCAATCACACCTCCATTTCCTCAACTATACAGTTATACAAACTTTACTTATTCAAACATATACTAACACATATTTACTCTCTTATACAATCCCTGATACAAGTTCACAATGATCCATACAGCCACTCACACATTCACTGGCTCTTATGCACAGTTATTTATATATGTCAACTCTCACATGTACTGTGTTTTACATATGTACTTACTTTGACATGTAGCACTGAGATATCCATTCACTCACCAATACACTCATGCACACAGTCAACCGCCCATACAGCTGTTACCACATGCACTTTTGAAACCATACCTCTAGTGAATCAACTGCTCACACATCTATGCACAGAGTCATACACCTCCCAGCCACCCACACACACACTCAGTCTCCCATACAAATACTAAGGTAACCAATCAATAACCCATATAGTTACTCATATAGCTACTTATCAACACATGCAACAGTTTACAGAACAACAGACATAATGATGCACAAATTAAGACAGTTTAGTCACTAACCCATGCACTCAGTGAGACACATTTAATCACTCACTCATACAGTCAGTCATGCACCTACTAAATCCTTCATCCAGACACTTATACATCCACTCATTCTTCAATATGTAAGACATATTTTAACTTCACAGAAACATACAGTCACTGGATGTTGTCATCAGTGATGTCATTTGAGATGTCATCAGTGATGTCATCAGTGATGTCACTGACCATGTCATGAATGATGTAATATGTGACATCATCAGCAGTGGATTGCGGGTGCGCGATATATAGTTAGCGCAACTAACTATATATGGAATTTCAATGGTTTTATGCGAGTAAAATAAGGTTTTGTAAATGCGAATTCCTAACTATATATGGTCTATAACCTATGGTTTTTTCATTGAATTTCAATGGTTTTTTAAATGCAAATTTCTAACTATATATGGTCTATAACCTATGGTTTTTTCAGTGAATTTCATTGGTTTTTTAAAAGCTAACATCTGTAGCTGTAAAATGTATTATTCTTTAAATCCCAAAATATATTTAGATGTTTATTGATAATTTTTTTTTTAATATTTTTTTTCTTCGCTTCTAGTTCGCGAACCGGGAAGCTTTCCGTTAGCTCATCTTGATGCCGCGATCTAGTCCGCGAACCGGTCAACGTTACGTTAGCGGAACAGTGACGCGCCGCGGAAGCGCGACGTATCACGTTATCGCGTAATGCGTCTAATGACGCGCCGCGTTAGCGCTCCCGGAAGTGCTCCGGACCGCGAACCGGAAGCGATCTGGGACGCGGCGCGCGCCGCGTAACGTAAGCGGAACAGGTCATGTGACTTGTTTATCAAACTTCTCATTGGTTCATTTCACTTTTGGTTTCCAAATGATGTATGACTAGGTCATGTGACCTAAAAATAACACTTTTCATTGGCTCAGAACTTTTGTTTTCCCCAAATCAAGTAAACCCCTCCTTATTTCCTCACTCTGACTTTCATCTTGGTGAGAGAAAGACCATTTATCTGAAGATCCACAATGGCTTCCATTGTTGCTGCAGCTGGTGCACCCCCACCACCACCTCCACCTCCCCATAAGAAGAGAGGACCACCCAGTCAAATTATGACTAACAGAGAGGAGGAAGATGAGGAAGAAGAAGAAGAGGAGAGAGAGGGACAACAATTTGTTGATGAGTTGCCCCGGGTTTCTAAACGAAAAACCAGTTTCATCTGGCAGTTTTTCACCATCCCTCCTGGAACCAAGAAAGTGAATGCAAAATATGCCACCTGCCTCATCTGTGACCACAGATTGTCGAGAGGCACAGAAAAGAAGTACAGTATGGGGAACTATACAATGCACCGTCACATGAGCAGGTGGCATCCCTTGAACTACAGCCGGGCTGAGTTGAGGGATCTTGTAGACAATCCGACGGCAACTCCTGTGGCAAGATCTACATCCACATTGTCTTTGACGGGAAGAGAGGCACAAGAGACTGTGCCAAACATCCAACGTAACTTCCAGCACATGAAGGTGTCTTGTATTTACTGTGGTGCTATGCTGTCATATGGCAACATGAGTGTCAACCTCATGAACATTGCATATGAAAATCATAAGTGCCCTAATGCACCCAAAAAGTAATTTTCTTTTTTTTTGCTCCAGTTGAGCCGTTTTGAAAGCCTGTTTTTTGTTGTCTCCCCTCCTTAAAAAACACAAAAAAAACATAAAACAGTTCTAAAAATACAAAAAAATCAAAAAATGTTCAAAAAATTACAAAAAAAACATAAAACAACAAAAACAAAAAAAAACAGTTCTTTTCAGAACTACCTCCCCTTTCAAACAAAATTGCTAGAATGTTTATCACTCTGGCAAGCTCTATTTCTTTTGGTTCGCTTCAAGTTCGCTGACCGGTTCGCGAACTTTAAGCGAACTAAAAAAAATATTTTTTTAAAAAAAAAGAAGAGTTAGTATAAGGGAAGTAAACAGAGAATAATGTAAAAAGAAAGACAGCTAGAGAGAGTAAATGAGAGATACTGTCAATGACATCATCAGCAGTGCATTGCGGGTAAAAAGAGTGGAAAACATTTACCTTATAATTCTTGTTACCTTTTTTAAATATTTTTTCATACTTTCAATCTGTAAAACAAAGAACAAACATTTCAAAAAATATTAAAACATGTATTTAAAAATTAGAAAAGACAAGGGAAAAGGTTCAAAAACAAACAGTTTTTCAACAACTTTGACATTTACAGAAGTCTCTGCTTCTCTACGTTCCCTACACAATCCTAAAGATATATATTCGAAAGAAACTGTATCTTGATATTGCTGAACTGAGGCCTATTTTGAAACATGATGTTTTTCTTGCACTGCTAATGTCTCACAATAGTGATGCAATAGCAGCGCAAAAAAGATGTAAAGTCATAATAAAATTGTGTCTAACATTGTAAATGATTGTTTTAGGATGCAAATAAGATGTGTGCTTTCAAGAGCTTTCTTTGAGGTGAGGCCTCTTTTTTTTATAAAAAAAAAACACTACCCAGAAGTACAGCACTCTAAGCATTAAAATTGATATTTACAGAACTCACCTTACCCATATGTACCACACATTTCTAAATGTATATCATAAGGACAAAAAGCATAACATTAATTATACATGTTAAATGGTTTATTTTTGCTGTTCTCAGAATGTATCAAATTTCACTTAAATCAGTGACTTGAAGGTATTCATCATGTAACAGCGGGGAAAAAAAAACACAATCAAAATGACTGTGTTTAAAAAACCCATACAACCTAAGAAATCTGATTTCAAAACTTCTTAAAATTAACTTACTTTCAATGACGTCGAAGGATCTCCTATAAACAGCATCCACTCTGTTGTGCTTTAAATATTTTCAGCCCGCCACTTTCTGAAAGAAAACCTCCATCGATACGTGAAATATGTTACATAGAAAAAAAACTTCTCTCATTATATCACATGTTTCCACTAGGCCAAATCATGTTGCCGCGATTCGCAAATCTTGTAATTCTTCCAATCAAATCCCGACATTTTCTATTTTCGCAACTTTCAAAAATAAAATATTTGAGATTATTTTCACAATCCTGGACTACTAATATCTTACTCTTCTTTGTCAGTCATGTTCTCCTTTTCCTATGACACTGATACTGCTTACTATGAAGCAGACTTACTTGCATTAGGTTTATATAGTTGAATTTTTAATCGAGACAGCATTGCAGACTTACATTCCCTCTACTTAAAATTTTGGTTTTAAAAACACCAGGTAAGAATTTTTAAGGTCAAACGGCAATTTTTTTTTGAACGTTACAACAGAATCATTACAGAATGACCAGCCGTTTCCAGACTTTAAGTAAGCTGTATAATGTCCTGATGTTGTTGATGGACCATCGTGATAGATAATTGCTACAGTAACAAAAGTCCTCCCTGATATTGACAGCTGAGAAGCCACAAAATTTTTTATTAAAGTTGACAATTTTGTTCCATCAGGCCTACATCGTTGCATCATTAAAATGACATACTGGCCATATCTACGTATAAATAATGTTGACATCATATCACATTTACATTGGCTACACTCCATGTTGTGATCCGCTGCATTTACTAGCTTATTAAAGGAGACTGATTTACTGTCTGGCAAAGTTAAATATATAAATCTTTCTGAGTCTACACTAGTAGTACTTGATACCATACAGTTCTCGCAGTCATGCTGCCATTGATAAGAAAGCCCAAACAGGTGATCTACATCTACACCCTCAACTTGCAATATATCAAGCATATACATTAAAAACTCCTGACAATCTTGCTGATTATTTTCAGAGAAGTCTGTTTGACCTGAACATTCATCTAACAGATAACGAACTTCAGACACACTTTCTACTTTTGTTCGATCACTGCTACATTTCTCGAAAACAGAATTCAACAAACAGCATAAAATTTGTTCAGAATTCAACAGAATCTGTTCTTTTAAACTCTCTAGTGAAAAGAGAACATTAACCACTACATTTGCATAGCAGTTGACACCAGAACTGTTTTCAAATTGAAAACCGACAACATCTTCAACAGAATCCACTTTCTTTCTGCTAACAATTTTCGGTTCATTGACTTTTAGTCTTTTTGCAACAACCTCCCTACTATTACTGCTATTTCTACGTTTGCGGCCTACCACACGTTTCTCAAACAAAGGATATTGAGGCAAATGTGGCGCATACTCTCTTCTTAACCTATTGTATTCCTTAACACAATCTAGATCCGCACAAATGTTTGTGACATCACAGTCAATCAAGTACAATCCCGATAAAGTTCTAACTCGTGACAATGCCACATATGCCATACCCTCCTTGAACACAGAACTGCCAATATTCACCAATGCACAGTCTACACTTAAACCTTGCGATTTATGGATTGTCACCGCATATGCCAAGCAAACAGGAAACTGTTTACGGCGAACATATAAATCTTTAACAAGCAAAAACCTAGCAGAACAACGACCAATTTGCTGTACTTCCTCAATGCCATCAAATTTAATTTTTAAAAATTCTATTCCATCTCTATTTCTGTATTTCTCAAAATCAACAACATTACCCATTGATCCATTTACCAGACCTCTTTCTACATGTAAATTCCTTCTCAAAATAATTCGGCAATTTAAACACACATTCAAAGTCTTTTCAAAACCCGCTGTTTTAGATATAGTCTTCTCTAATGAATCCAATTTTGATTTCAAATTGTCTGACAAAATAATTGTTGATCCCATATGCTCTAATTTGTCGATAGCTTCAAGTTTCACAATCTCTTGCTTTTCTAAATTCAACATTTTGTTGTTGAAGATGGCACATTCTGCAAGAGTTGGCATGAGACATATCCCGGATTTCTTCTCAGTAATTTTCTGAAAAATATTCTCAGGCACAATATCTTGTTTGGGATACAAATTTGACAGTAACCGTGCATTTAAAGCTTCTTTCCCATGCTCGGTCACTTTTCCAATTCTAATATCTTGTAGAATATTCTTGTAATCTTCATCCTTTGCCTGACGCATATTTTGATGCAGTTCTGCATAATTGAAGTTTAACCATATATTGACGTTGCCAATGCTCCCTAGGCACTTCCTGGTATCTTCATGCGTGAGTATTTTGAACACAGGTTGACCTTTTACTGGTGTCAGCTGTAGAAGATCTCCGAAAACAATAATGTGTTTCCCACCAAATAAGACATCATATTCAGTTTTAAGTACTTCTTGCATTCTCAAATGCACAAAGGCAAGCATGACATTGGAAACCATGCTTACTTCGTCAATGATAAGTAGTTTCATTTTCCTCAAAACTCTTGAAACTTCACAGCAAGCATCTCCAGATAACTTGTTGTATTGTAATTTGTTGTCATGCTCCACCGGCAGCATCAATAGACGATGCAAAGTAATACCTTTAATATTATGTGCTGCCAGTCCAGTAGGAGCGGTGACAACACAAGACAGCGATGACTCAGTCCTTTCCTGCAAATAACAAGAGATTGCTTTAATGAGGAAACTTTTTCCAGTTCCCGCTTCTCCACTCACGTACAGTCGGACAGGCTTCAACGACGTACACGAGCACTCTTTCTTCTCATGACTTAATCCGTGCTCAATTTCCTTGGTAACTTCATCATATATTTTCCTCTGCTCAACGTTGAGTTGTTTTTCCAAGTCTTGTAAGTTAACTGAATCCTCCTGAGCATGTGCCATGGCTCTTTCTACTTCATTCATAGCAGTGGCAGCTTCATTTTCGATAATAGGTCCTCCAAGTGGATCTTGACTCAATGAAACAGAACTCTGACTGTCCTGAGAACTGTCTCTGGCAATCTCGGCTGCAATCGTTGCTTCCTGCTCAATTTCCAAAGTTAGCATTTCTTGATATTTAGAAAAAGCAGGACATTCTATGGACTCCTTGGCTGCATTGAAAGAGTCTTCGTAACAGAGGAAATCTCCAAGCAGTTCCTCTTCTGCACGCCAAGGCTTGAAAAGTTGCAAAAGTGCTAAATAGAAAAACTCCTTTTTTTCTGGAGATTCGCCACTTAATTTTCGATGGTTTACTAATTGGCATTTTCTTTGCTTGACCAGGCATCCCTCACTTCCAATTACAGCATACACTCCTTTCTCAATATCTTCTTTGATGTTCCTCTTGAATATATAATTTTGGAGAACCTCATATAGACAAATATTCTCAAGGTGACTGCTTCGATTTGGATAATATGTATCCAACATGTTGGTCTTCAAAATGTCGGTACTGTTTGGTTCCTTTTCTGCCAAATACTCAATTTCCCGAACAGGTTTTAGAACTCGATTTCGCGTTGCAGCAAGACCAAGACTCGCCCAAACGAGACTCCTGGATTTGGCATAGAGACTTGCTGAAGACAATCGATCAGAACATTCGTAAGCTCCGATTTCTCGATGCGACAACATCTTCAGACTGAAACTGTACAACTTCTTGCTGAGGCTCTTTTCATGGGAAATGTCCTCCCACATATCCTTCAGTTCGGTCTTTTCTTTTTTGGTGATGTAAGATGTCACATACCGAGCCACAGCCATACAGTTGTCAGCCACAAACTGTATATCCATGTTGGCATTCCACATGGACAAAATCACTGGGTTGTAGTCATTGATGTACTTGGACTCTTCGTTCCTTTTCAAATTGTATGTATTCTTGGGTGATTTCCTCGTCACATTATGTCGCAGCGAAGACATCAAACTGTTCACTCTTCCTTTAGAAATCACCGGTCGTGGAAAGTTGAAACGACATTTGGTGTAGAACTTGTCCTTGTTTCTGAATTTACGACGACAGTACTTTCCACAACGATGGCTTTGGAAACGTAGAACTTGTTCTCTTAGACTTTTCTTCTCCGTTGCGTTTGGAACAGCACACGTAGAATACTGTTCGATGAAATTCATCACTAAGTCATCCGGATCTGTTCCAAATTTAGGTGCATCCTTGATCCACAGCAACATATGTATATGAGGGGCACCTCTTGCTTGGTACTCCTTTCTCCAGAAGAAATCCAACACCTCTCCAAGAGGTGGATTCTTTTTATTTGTGATGAAAGACATCATAGCTTCAAATCTATGATTGAAGTACCTGCATACATTCACAGGATCCAAAGAACACAGTTCTCCAGGTGTCTTGAATTCAATGTTTTCAATATTTCCATTTGCCTCTCGTAGAAATTCAAGTAAGTCATCCCAGCCATACTCGGCACAGCTCAGAGTGAGGAACCATGTCGGAGTTCCTAAGTTCCTCAGCATACATTTTAAGTCACCATGACGACGGTACCAGTACTCATTAGTACCACGCTGACACGCCATGAGATTAATTAAGTGAGAATCCAAAATACTGTCTTGGACATTGACTTTATGCATAAAGTCACTTGCCGAGATGTTTCGCATCTGTATACCACTTTTTAAGATGTGGTTCACTGCATATGACAGTCCAGACAGATCGCTTTCAAACAGGAGATGAAACAAATAGGGAATGCATTGCCGAAACCTAGGATCTTCTGCATACAATCGTAAAGTCCGGTATTCAGACGCAGGAATTTCACGAGGTCGCTCATCATATCTTCCTCCTTGACCTGTGGGAAATAGCTGTGGGAAACACCGAGCTTCCAAACTTTCCTCCCAAACACTAATGGGACTCCCTTTGGCTTGTTTCATTTGAAACAACTCAATAGCATTCCCCATCACTTCCTTGGAATGCAAAGGATGAACACTATAATGTTCATATATTTCTTCACTTTTAGAGGCCTCTACTTTCTCAATTTGGCCAGCACACAAATCGCTATCCTCTTCATCACTTACTTCCTCTTCTGCAACATATACATTCTTATAGTACTTATTATTTTTCTTCAAATACACTGTTGCCTTTTTGACTTTCCTAACATCCACTAAATCTTGCCATATTTTCTTATTCTTTGTCGGAACCCCATTAACCAAGATAACCAGAGGTTCCTCTTCCACTTTTTCTATTCCAATTGTGTTAATGTTTTTGTTCAAATCTAGAGGCAAATAAACAACTCTTCCCTTTAATCCTCTCTGTAAATCTGCTGGAGGCAATTTCCCTGTCTTTGGCTCCATTCTTACAATAGCCTGAAAGGGATGGATACTTTGAATCAAAATAGATTCATAAGTATTTAAATCCTTCAATTCAGAAGGAATCTCAACCAATTCCAGATTATTATGAACTGCCCTAGCAGGCATCTGGTTTTGGTTTAATTTATTACAACAATAAGTACACACACGTTGATCCGATCCCAAATCAAAATAATTTTCTACCATCAAGTATGTGGCTAAATCCTTCCATTCACTATTATTTTCCCTTTCACTTTTTGCATATAAATCCACTACCTTAGTCTGATTCTTATAATAAGTGCGTCGACAACATACACAAGTGAAATTAGGCCTCTCACTTGATTTCATCTGAAACGTGGCAATTTCCTTCTGAAAATTATCTGTACTGGAAACCTGTACATTATCTTCCACATTACCCTCTACTTCAGGGTCAATTTGAACATTCTCATCTTTACTACCAAAGTAACAAAACTCAATTTCTTCACAAAGATTCTTCACATCTATTTCAGAACCATGCAAAAGAGCAGCACATAACTGTTTAAGCATAATTGCTGGACTCTTAGCATAATACAACATTCTCACTAATTTTCTCACTTTATTATGATGCACTGCTAGCATCCTGAAATGATGAAAAACACTCTGGCATACTCTCCTGGAAAGACAAGCCAGTGAATGACCACGCAAACCTGTCATTTGTCTCACTCTGCAAGGATCTAAATCTTGCAACAACTTCATTTTCTGCTTCAAACTTTTCTTATTAAATGTCCGTATAAAATCACATAGCAAATTGATGGAAACCTGTCGCACACTGCAAATAGAACTACACTTCCAAATGTACACAGGACCCTTAGGACGTCTTCCTAAAACCTCATCACTTAGCGCCTCTTCTGTCTCTGTTGTCACAAGTAGTTCTTTTTCAACTGGACAACCATCCTTCACTTCATAAGCTCGACCACTGATGTCAACTGCATGCACCAAATCATTATCCTGAAAATAAGTCTCCTCATTAAAAAATGCCTCAGAACTTGAACTATGCATCCATTCTCCAGAAAAAACTTCACAAAAGTTAGTACGATTTACTACTCTCTTCCATCTACTTTTTGTTTTGAAATCAGAAATTACCTTGCTTAGTTTCCTAATTCTATTGATTACCAAAATAAACAACTTTCGCTTGATTTCAAAAGCATGATCAATAATTTTCTCTACATTTTTCTTCTTCCTATAAAATGCCGCTTTCTGTTGGCCTTTCTTTTTAATATTTTTCAATAAATTAACTAATATCCTATTACGGAACATTCGTTGTCGAATGTCCCTAAACTGTTGTTTCCTTCTACTATCATGCACAGAGTTATCTCTTCCTCTACCAGTAACATTTGTGATGGGTCTCTCCTTTCCATTTAAATTACTTCTCTTTTTGTTAAGAGACACATTTTTTTGAGCAAAATTTTTTTTACTACAAATATTTCTTAAGAATGATTTCGTGCTCTTACCCGGACCTTTCTTGGTGTTTTGACAAGTATTTGGGGAAGAGGACTGCTGCAATAAAACATCATCCTGCTGTCTTTGACGTTTTCTAGCCTTTCGTATTCGACTTCTGGAAGGCATTTTCCAAACTATGAAAGAATCTGCAGTTGAATCTGTGAAAAAATATAATATAAAATGTTATTAACCACTATTACCAAACAGTAAATAAATAACAGTCATCTAAAACTTAATGCTGTACTAATTATTTAACATAGCAAATATTTTCCACCAGCACTGCATCACAAAAATGACACTCAATGGTACAAAACAGGCATACAACACTCATAAATCACTCCCTAATATTTTAAATCATTAATTCAGGATGACGATAAGATGTAGCCTATCTAAAGGTTTGTTTAGGCCCAGATCTTTGGACTGGGGTGAATGTGTGTCATTGATCCACATTCAGTCCATCACCTGTTTTGTTTATTTGAGGTGAGGCCAACACATGGTTGCAGATAAGATTTTCACTGAAAAAAAACCAAGGTAAAAAAACATGTGAAGGCCTACCAATGAAGTAAATCATTAAATGAAAACCAATACATTTCTGGAAATATGCACTACTAGTGCTTCATAAGATGTTTTGGATCATATTTATAAGTTATTTGAGTATCTAGTATGCTATTTTACATTCTTCATGGTGCAAATTTATTGTAAATACGCTCCCACCTGCGGTTGGCAAATTTAGATTTTGATTATGGGAGTTAGATAGGCATGTTAATAATTTCCCAAAAATGGTATATAACCCCAAACAACCTTTGAAGCAAATGCTCTTAGCCATGTTATCCACCTCCCATTGGATAACATGGCTAAGAAATGCTTGCAAATGTGATAAAAAAAGGCCTGCAATGCATGAATAACGCAGAAAAATCAGCGATATTCATGCATTTTCCAACAAATGCTCTTAGCCATGTTATCCACTTCCTATTAAATAACATGGCTAAGAACTGCTCAGGGCACCATGAGGAACGCTTTCCATTTAAAAAGGGAAAAATAACATCAAAGACACTAAAATGCCTTCTAAATATGAACCCAAACAACCTATGAAGCAATGTGAAAAAAAACTGCCGCAATGCATGAATATAGCAGAAAAATCAGCGATATTCATGCATTTTCCAGCAAATGCTCTTAGCCATGTTATCCACTTCCAATTAAATAACATGGCTAAGAACTGCTCAGGGCCCCATGAGGAACGCTTTCCATTTAAAAAGGGAAAAATAACATCAAAGACACTAAAATACCTTCTAAATATGAACCCAAACAACCTATGAAGCAATGTGAAAAAAACGGCCACAATGCATGAATATAGCAGAAAAATCAGCGATATTCATGCATTTTCCAGCAAATGCTCTTAGCCATGTGATCCACTTCCTATTAAATAACATGGCTAAGAACTGCTCAGGGCCCCATGAGGAACGCTTTCCATTTAAAAAGGGAAAAATAACATCAAAGACACTAAAATGCCTTCTAAATATGAACCCAAACAACCTATGAAGCAATGTGAAAAAAAACGGCCACAATGCATGAATATAGCAGAAAAATCAGCGATATTCATGCATTTCCCAGCAAATGCTCTTAGCCATGTTATCCACTTCCTATTAAATAACATGGCTAAGAACTGCTCAGGGCCCCATGAGGAACGCTTTCCATTTAAAAAGGGAAAAATAACTTCAAAGACACTAAAATGCCTTCTAAATATGACCCCAAACAACCTATGAAGCTCTAACAGTACATATCCTGAAATTTAATTCATTTCAAAATTCGTTTTTAAACACAGCATATAAATCAATTGTATACCTGCATTCATGAAGAAATGACTAAAAATGTCCTTGAGACACATGAAAGTGTTTTCTGGAATGCCCTAGCACCATTTTTGGGACACTATTAACATGGCTAGGTAACTCCCATAATCAAAATCTAAATTTGCCAAGCACAAGTGGGAGCGTATTTACAAGACACTTGTCCCATGAGGAACACTTTACATTTTAAAAGGCGAACACAACATCTTAGACACTCAAATACCTTATAAATATGGCCCAAAACAACCTATGAAGCTCTAGCAGTACATATCTAGAAATGTAATTGATTTCTTAAATCGTTTTTAAAAGCAACATATCTGTTTCAGCTTACATAACAGACCATGAAATGGCCTCCATGTATTACAATATCTTGTGTAACTGCATGCCAGAATGTTACACCAAATATGCAATTATAATTTCTCTTTGAAACTAATTCTATTAGTATATCACTAGAGACAAAACCACATTTTAAAAACACAGCTTTCTTCATCATTTTCTCCTTAAATCATACTATTCTCTATCTAAATTAAATAAATCTTTTCTCACCTTAGCAAATATTTTTTGAGTTTTGAAAACAGTCTCAGAAATACACCAAATTGTCTTCAGCAGAAGAAAAAGGATGCACTCCAAAGGCTGCAGCTATTGAAAGCACAGAAATACAGATATTCTTTTCACATATCTCTCATATTAGCCAATCATACCTCTTCCCTCACTTTTTTCAAATCAAAACCCTTCCCCCCTCTGCCCTGTCTGCCTTGTTTCCATAGCAACCACCTCCTGGAAGACCTCTCATGTTTGCAAATTCACACAACAATGTTTCAATTGAACTCTGAACTCTCAGTGCACCTGCGTATCCAGTGCAATCTTTCATTAAATGTTTCTTCCTTGACCATTCAAATTACATCTTTCAAAGAACACATCCATGCACCCTAACTTTCTGTTTTCAGAAATGGAAATGCACCAATCACTGCTAATGAATCATTAGCATTGTAAATCCACAGTTTTTTTTCTTTAGAAACTCCTACTGTTTCAACTGCCCTTTCATTACCACACTTCATCTGACTGCAGAACAACCTTCTTCCACCATGTTTAACGTCTGGATTGTTGGACATAGTTACATCCACTGGGCTCAAAGGTATGCTGAGAGCAGAAATTTACACAACCTCAATTTACAAGATGTGGAAATTAAGTGGTTGGGCCAAAGAGGATTAAAATGTCACCAATTGATACCATTGGTGAAAACCTTTATGCATTTGCCAAAACCTGACCTGTTAATAGTGCACTGTGGAGGTAATGATTTGGGCACTTTGACAGGGGTAGGTCTGGAAATGCTTTTAAAGGACACCTTGGAGCAATTAATGGCACTTTTTCCTCAAACTGCCTTGGTATATTCCAATATATGCCAAAGACAGAAATGGAGGTGGTCCAACCAATTTTGTCCACAAATTGAGAAAGCGAGGAAGCATGTAAACAAATCTGTTTCAGCTTACATGAGAGACCATGGAATGGGCTCTCTGTACAACAATAACTTGCGTTACTACATGCAAGATATCTACAGAGGAGATGGAGTTCACTTCTCAGATGAGGGCAACAGAATTTTCATTCTGAATTTAAGACTCTGCATTGGTACCTACTTATAAGTACCTAAATGTACCATAAACCCAAAAGCTCTTCTCAGAGCTACCCTACATCTGATCACTCACAATTATTATTTTTCTCTAACTTTTTT